>NW_028278833.1:0-101531 GCF_059751315.1 Micrasema longulum
TGAAAATTGAGAAAAGCTATTTTTGTGATTGACACCACTTTCAGAAGGTCATTTAGGTCATACAGTTTTTGTATGAAAGCGCTCTGGCTGTTTTTAGCAGAACAAATAATTGACCTTACTGCATCCGATAATATGAAAATGTATTTTTATATAAATTGTGGACTAGCTGTTTTTTGCATAACTACGTTCAATTGATTGATACAATTGAAAGATTAATACTAAAATAAAACTGATACATTACTGATATTTTAATTTTACGATTAGCTAGAGATGGATAAATTAGTCTTTTAAACCAACCGATGGAATGATTAAAAAAACATGAATATTTCAATAAATGGCGAATAATGGATGTTTACAACCTGTAAAGTAATTATGTATGCTTATGACCGGTCGAAAGTATATTTTTTTTCTTAAAAGGATATTCATCTCTTTCGAAAAACCTGTTGATCTTTAGAGAACGTTTATATTAAAGAAAATTTAATTGCACGAATTTCTTTTCTGAAGAACCACTTAAAAGAAAAATTTCCTCTGACCATAAAATCCTCAACTAAGACGATAGAAACTACCTACACATATATGTGTATTTAATTATACGAGGATTTTCTAAGCATTTTTTTTGGAGATAGAGAAAAATATTTTTAATGATGTGGAATGAAGTGTCTGTTTGAAATATTTTTCCATTTTGTCATAAAAGTAATTTATTTCCGAGCTTATATTACGAAAATTCTCCGTCTTAGAACAGGCTGAGCCACCTAAACTAGATAGAGGCTTACTTTTCATATTCGTGTTCAAATGCTCTAGTGTTATATCATATATCGTGAGCGTATAACTTAAACTGTCTAAGTCAGAATTCTCGATTGTTGACAAATCAAGATCCTACACCCAAACTCCAAGTTTTGCTATTTAGTACACTTTCAATTTTAAGTTTCTTTTGCTATACATAGTACAAAGCATTAACAATGCATTGTGTTAGTATAAAAGTGTTTTGAACAATGTTTTTACTATAGTATCTCCAAATGTTTGCAGACTGGCTAGATTTCCTCCCTAGGGAGTTATTTAGATCTAAATTTCTTGCAACAGACAAGGCGTTGCCTAGTAGGTGAATTGGTTTAGCCAGCCGGACGAATCTCACCTACACGATAAATGTTTCAGCGACAAAAGTCAACACATGATTTAGAGAAAAATTTAGGAAATGTTAATGTTTAAATTAACATTTGACAACAGAGATGAAGAACATTTAAGATAAGGTAATATAGAAGTCTAGGCATCTACAGGGCTTATGACCTGTCAATGGCTGGTTTAAGTGGCCACTTTACACACTGTGTAACATTCACCATTCTGCCTATAATTGAACATCTATATTCCTTCAATTCTTGCATCTGTTGATGTTTGTGAAGTTAAAGAGCTGAAACCTTTATTTATGCGGGTGAGATTAATCTAATTGAATTATTTCACCTACATACTAGGCAACGCCTGAAAATATTATTTTTTCAATTTCTATACTTCTTCATGGACCTGGTAATTTATCAACAATATTTTGAGTTTGTCCAAATTTTTGTAGACAAGGACTGGATTCAACTCCTTGGGGAGCTGTTTATATTAACATATTACAACAGAGACGAAGAACATTTAAGAGAAGGTAATATAGAAGGCCACTTAAACCAGCCATTGACAGGTCATAAGCCCTGTAGATGCCTAGACAATTATAGAGAGGCTGAACAGGGTCAAGACAGGAGTTGTTGCACATAATCTGTGTCTTTTTTGTATTAATATTAAGACCCAGACGAGTTGAGTTTTCCTCAATGAATCTCACCCACATGATAAAGGTTTCAGCTCTTTTACTTCACAAAAGTCAACAGATGGAAGAGTTGAGGATACGTAGATGTGTAAACATAGGCAAAATGGTAAATATTACACAGTGTGTAAGTGGCCACTCAAACCAGTCAATGACAGGCCCTGTAAATGCCTTGGCGTCCATATTCCTTTTTTCAAAAATATTTTCCCTCTCTGCCACAACAAATTTAGAAGGGTTTTGATTTTGTCAATATTGATATATCCAACATACATATATATATATATATCCTTCAATAAAGAAATTTAGGCTCAAAATGGCGCTGAATATTGATTTTATTTGGTGCATAGTATAAATCAAGAAATGAAAGAAATTTAAAAGAATTTTTTATTTTTTTATTTGTCATAATTAAAAAATAATGCCTTATCAATGCAAAGAACTATAAATAAAACCTCGTGGCTCGTAACATGATATATTTTAACCCGAGTAAATTCGGGAGTGGTCTTTTCTGAAGGTAAAGTTTGCCCGAGCTGTCTCGGTCGTGGAAATTTTCGCATATAATAGCCGCCCGAGTATACTCGGGCGTATTTTTTTAGCGGTTAATTGAAAATATGACAAGTTCCATAAAAAAAATGAGACAGTTTTTATCGATTTTCTCAAATTTTGAGTCTATGGACTTGTCCATTTAACATGGATCGATTTAATTGTAATTTGCTTATGGCCATAGACTTCTGATTTTAAAAAATCCCAAAGAACAAAAGTCCAGGAGTGTCAGATCGCAAGATCTTGGCAGCCAATTGACGTTTCTACTTCAAGAAATATTTATCTCTGAACTTAGATTGCAATAGACCCATTATTTTTTTCGCTGTGTGGCAGATGACATTGTCTTGTTGAAATCATTTGACATCCATTTGACTCAATTTGGGTATGAAAAATGTTATTATTTTTCGCTAGCGTTTATCATTCACCGTAATCGCTTAACCTACCTCATTTTCGAAAAAAAACTACCCGATAAATCAGTTCGCAAAAACCGACCCAAACTGAGACTTTTTGTGGATGCATAGGCTTATAGAAAATCTCTCTCGGATTTTCAGCTGCCCAAATGCGGCACTTCTGTTTATTAAATAATTCATTGAAATGTAAATATGCCTCATTGCATCGCTGAAGATGATCTTCTTCGAAAAATGAGCATTGACATCGAGTTTCTCTAGCATCAAATCGCTAAAAGCGCGGTACTGAAGCACTCCATCATTAATTTCGCATTTCTTTAGATATCATTTGTCAAATACGTCATTTCAAAATTTGCAAATAAAAAATGGCCGCAATTCAAATCGCACACATCCTATTGTGACACTCTATATATATACTTTCGGTTTTATCGTTGACTGTAAAGACACCCTGCTCATATTTTGTAAATTAAATTCTGACTATAAACCACAGCTCATTTCCCCTTTTCCCACACCCCGCATCGCTAAGAAATCCTTTGTTTTACTGTACGGAATTAATAAAATAAACACGCATTTACATCCTTGCCTATGTAAGTTTAATTTATGGGTATTTTAACCTGGAAATTGCCTTTGAAAATCCTCCTCTAAATATAAACATAAACACCTACTCTTGTTACCAATTACTTTAAGAGAGATACATATAGTGACGTGCAAAATTTATTGATATAATTTACGAATATTCATTAATAAAAATAACGTTTTATCGTTTTTAGCATCATAATCATTTCCAAAATAAAATCATTTTCCCGCTTAACGTTCTAAAAAATCGATTTTATTTGTTACTATTTTATTAAATTTAAAATTGTAAAAATACTCAAGTTTGATTCTGATGCAAAAGTAAATGCGGTCCTCTGAAAAATGTTGGATGAGGATTAAGACACCATATATATTTTGATTGATTCGGTGTTTATTTTGTAGAACTCCATATTATAAGATTAAGACACTTATTTACAATCAAATATTTTATAAATACACCAAATAAATATATTTTAGCCACACACCAGTAAAATAGTAAATAAACCAGTTTCAATCAGTTGTATAAAACTCAATATTAGAAAATTTAAAAAATACCCAATGTTCAAATATCTTTTCAAACATTTATGCTACATAATTAAACTTTCAACATAAATTTCTATAATATATAAATTACAAACTAAACATTCCAATACAAAATGTGAATTATGACTATTTATTAACACAGCTTAACCTAACAACACTTTCTGAAAGAAGAACTATAAATGATCTCATTGTACTGTATAAAATTGTAAACTCTCTTTTTGACGCACCAAAAATACTTGAATTGATTAATTTTAGAGTACCTGCTGTCAACACTAGGAGTACTTTATTATTTCATTGCTCCAGTACTTCTTCCAACCAACGAAACAATTCATTGTTATAGGTTAGGTAACACTTATAGAACGGCTGCAGACATTCTGTCCAATTCTTTACTATCTTATAAGTCCACAATATCAAGTTTATTTGTAGCTGCTCGTCAAACTATTAGTGACAATTTAATTCCATAAATTTAAAAAATAATTACTTGTTTATTTTATTACCTTATACTTGTTTTTTTATTTTTTACTATTATATCAAATTGCATTGTAGTATTGGCAAATACGCATTTCATAGACACATATTTTTATTTCTTATTTTTTCGTGATAATATATGCTTGCTTGTTTATTAATTTAACTTGAATATGTCTTTCTAGCTTACCGGAACACTTTATTTATTGTTTGCTTTACAGAATTTATTTCATAAGCTTATATCTTTGCATTTTTTGTTTATATGCTCACTGTTTCTTCTTGCATACCTTTGTTATTATTGTTTTTTTTATTACTTTGTAAAAAAATTTATTATATCCTTTTTAACTAATTTCACATATTTTTTCTGTATATTCTGTGTTTATTTATTTAGTATGTTAGCATGTGTTTCATTTTTATTTTTTGAAAATGCCTTTTGGGCGTTAATGAACAAAATTAAAAAATAATTTACTATTCAAAAGTTACTGGTCATATTTTATGCTGATTATTTTTGAAAGTTCCAAAATAAAATAAATATTTAAAGAGACTCGAAAGAAAATAAGGGAATATCGCAGTCTTGGCTTAAACTGGACTTATGATTTGTCATATTTTTATTTCTTGAATTTTTATAGAAATATTTGGGATTTTATGATTTACCCAAATACATAATTTTTTTATGTTGGCCCCGTGGTGCAGTGGTCAACACGTTTGCCCACCTAGCAAGAGGTCTCGGGTCCGATTCGCGACCCAATTATTATTTATTATTTATTTATTTATAAATCTATTGCAAAAAAATAATATACATACTTAACAGGGAATCTATATAAAACCAATTAATGTAAAATGAAAACGGAGTGTTCTCTGGTTATGATAGTCTCTATCTGACATGGCACAGCTTGTTCTAAGATGGAGATTTTTTATCTTTAGAGCGTAAGTAGTCCAATACTAATAAAACAATAACATAAAAAAGAAAAACTAAAACTACTTAATTATAAATGCCTAGCTAATCACATGTAAGAAATTAAAAATCGGTATTATACAAATATAAAGTATATATATGTGCCAAGAATGCATGTTACTTAAACATAAATAATATAGTATAATATATAATAAAACAAATATAAAGCAATGAAATACATAAAAAGATAAATAATATAGTTTAATATATAATAAAACACATATAAAGCAATGAAATACATAAAAAGATAAATCATATGTGTAAAGTACTACGCTTATTGATTTATTTTATTTTATTTAAATCTTAAAGTAGGGCATACATTTCATACATATTGTTATGTGTGTTCTAATAATAACATTGCAAATATATTTAATTTATAAATTGTTTATCACATATGTCTTGACCATTATTTTAAATTCTTCATAAACATTTTTTTCCATTTCGTAATACCTTTTAATTGCTTTAAATAAAATAGAATTTTGTGACTTTGCCTTTTTCCTAAATGGAAGTCTAATTTTGTTATTTTCTCTATTTACATATATTTTTTTTTAATCTCTCGCTACACTATTAACATGTGCAGTTATTTTTATTTAAAAATTTGTTTTACATTTTGAGTCTTTTATATTTGGCAATAAATCATTAAATATTTTTGGAGCACTTACATTATATTGCTTTTTACCAAAGGCGGTTGATACAAATGTGACAATACAGTTAATTTGTGTTGCTGAACGAGTGTTTATATTTTGTTGGGTTCTTTTGACCTCACTTAATTTATCATAAAATTTAAGTAGTAGGCACCTCACAAACAATTGTATTTCATCTTATATCTTAAACTCAGCGAATAGATCTTCTGTTGAATACCTCAAGGGTTTTTTGAGAATGATCTTCATGATCCATTTTAGTGATATTTTTACTGGTTCAAGGGTTGAACGAGAGCAACCTCCCCAAGCTAAATTGCAAAATGATAGTTTGCTTTGGCAAAAAGCAAAGTAAATTTGTCTCATAAGTTGAACATTCAAAATATTTCTTAGGCTTTTATAAATGTATGCTGTTTTCCGTATTTGCTTAGATATTTCTATAATTTGATCTTTCCAGCTAAGTTTAGAATCTATTATGACCCGTTAGTATTTTATTGAATTGATGTGAGATATTGATTTAAAAGTGTGTTTTCACTCTAGAATATTTTATAGTTATTTTACAGGTACCTGAAGCGTAAGACTGATCATCTTACCTTCATGTATTTTTTTTATCAAGATACGCTGTGATTGGTTTATTAACTCAGTGCCTTATGCACCAATAGGTGCAGAAAGGGAATGACGATGATGATTATTTAAGCACCTACATATTTACTAGTTATATCATAAAACCCATGAATTTTAATTGTAAACCTGTCATGTAAAAGCTCTCGGGGCGTTTATAGATAATACGTTTTTTTAAATAGTTATTTTGTTTTCATAAACAACAAAAGATCGAAAGAATGAATTATTCGATTACAATCGCCTCACTATAGAACAGAAACAAATTCATCAGCCATGGGTGTAATTTAAGCAAGTGGATTCATAAACTAGCCCGTTATAATCCGCGTTAAATTGTTTGCTCTATCTGTGTATAATTTTCCAATTACAATTTGCTTTTTCCGGCTTTCCCCACATTTTCCTCTCCAATTAAGGAAACATCTACCATCGAATCATCATACATAAACGGTTTATGTCTGACTGTTAAACTAGTTTGTTGTTTTGGTAAATTGGGCACACATTTTAGTGCCGATTTTGGGATTACAATATAATAAATTTATATATTTTACGATCAGCGGCACATACTTAACCTACATTCATAAGAGCACCATGTATCGTTGTGTTTTATTTTTATTTTTGTATGGTTTATTTACCCCCAACTGGTATTTTCACATCATTCAAATATGGTTGGTAGCAAAATAATAATTCATAGTATTAACATAAAACATCAAGGACATGCGAGAGTAAATTCAAGCAATAAAATATAAAACAAAACAAAAAACAAATCTCGCTACGAAAACAAGTTAATTTACGCTAGAATGTGTTTAAATACAAAATTTTGAAAAATGACGTAAATCGAGATAGAAAGAACACTAATATGGTTATATTATAAGTTTTTATATCATTGAAAATAGTATCTCTTAGCGATTTTATGTGCACTTTACTTTAGTGGCCAGATAAGTGTTATGTTTTGTAAAATACTATATCTAACATGATGATACAACGACAAAAGCCTTTAAAAAAAAGAGATTCCACACTCACAAACCTAGATTAAAATCAAAGGTTCCCCGTACGTTCCCCGAATTACAAATTACTAAAGAAAACAAACATTAAGTTATGTTATTTATTTATTTATTATATATATACGGCCTAAACCAATTACAACAATTACATGAAGAAACATAAATGCAAGAAACTGAACAAAAAGAACATAAAACTACTTAGCAAGACAAACAAGGGCAAAACAATAATAGTATACAATATATTAAAAAAACGAAAGACCAAAAACTTTGAGATAAACCATGCCAATCCAACTTCATCCCACACTGTTTAGTCGCGAAGAGATCTACGAAAAGCCGGAAGATCTATCCCAAAAAAATCCAAGTCGTGTGATGAATTGACTAATCTACACATTCTGGACATTGGGGGATAAAAACCAAAGTTGCTATTAGAAGATTTTATAAATAGCAGATTTTGACTTCTGGTGACATGGTTGGGAACATGAAAAGAAATTGATTGCAACAGAGATGGGACATCACTTGAAGCATTAAGTATTTTGAAAATGCATCCAAGATCCATCTTAGTTCTACGTTTCTCCAATGAAGACAGGTCAAGAGATTGCTTTAACGAAAACTGAGAAGAACAGAATTCTTGTTTGTTGGCAAATCAAGGTTGATTTTTTTACGTAGATGCAAACTCATAGTTTTGCTATTTAGAAAGCATTCGTTTGCTTTACACAGTACAAAGCAATATATAGAAGTGTTTTGATTTTGTCAATATATCATGTTGCAGATGTTCGTGGACTAATTTAATCAATACACAATTATTAATTTCATTACAAAATTCCAAATAAAAAAATTCCAAGTATTTTGAAAATGCATATAAGGTCCATCTCAGTTCTACGTCTCTCCAATGAAGACAGATTAAGAGATTGCTCTATTTCAAAATGGGAATAATTACCCCTTTGTAATCCGAGCAACCATGCCACTTTTCTTAAAAAACGGTGTTGGACAGATTGTTAGACAGATTATCCCAAGATTGTTCAATATTCTCCAAAAATACATTATTAAAACATGGAACAAGCAATCAAATCATTACTTCGTTTCCCTGTTAGAGTAAGCAGATGTGATATAAAACCGTATCACTCTGTCTTTGCATACAGACCTTGCTTTCTCTACTGTAACTTGATGGTCAGAAAAGAAAAGATTATTAATGTGGAGATACTAGTTTAATCTAAAAAATACGTCTTATATCTAGGAAGGTCTGAATCTGAGTGCTTGGAAATCTTCGGCCTTCGCCGATTGCTAAGTTACAGGTAGTTTCACCCACTACCACGTCACATGGCTAGCCTAGTAGTGACATCTAGCGTTGACGAGTGTCACTTTTTTACTACACTTACATTTTATACATCTTATCATGCGCGCCGATTATTCCGACTATTGACATGTCCATCTTCAAATATTTGTTGGATTTCGTCGATTAAATCAATTTTTATGCCATGCCTAGAATAAATATTACTCTTTCAAAGCTTTATAAAATATTAAAATAAAATAAATTGTGTGAGAAATAATAGATTGATATAATTAAAAAGCTTTAAAAGCGATTACCCGGAACTTGTTTTAAGGTCAGTAAAACCTCGATATGTTACGACATTTTTTCTATTTTCATGTAATTTTATATTTTTCCAAATGTAATTTGGGTTCATTCATTTTAATGTTTAAACTCCTAAAAGGTTTAAGATTGATTCATAAAGTTCGTTATTAGACATTATGTAGTGCATTTTAGTAAAATTACATACATATTATGTCTAAAATGAAATAATATAACAATCAATTAACATTAATACAAAAAAAACACACAATTACTAAAAACCAAATTCTGGCGATCGGTAGCTCCGCTGAAACGTGAAAGACATAAACAAACAGACACACTTCCGCATTTATAATATTAGTATGGAAAGATTGGCGATATATTTTTTTTACGTTGTTTCTCTCAAAAAAGGGACAAAAAAGTTATGGATTGTGTTACTCTAATGAAAAGATTTAAAAAGGTATTTAATCTCAAATCATTTAAATTTGTTTAAAAGCTGGAAACAGTTTTACCTCAGTGACTCTTGCAACATTGAATTTTTATCTCAATTTCGTAAATTGAATTATTAAAATTTTAATTACATCTTAAGTGGGATTTTGTCGTTTGAATCTTAAGTTTGGTATCTGAATTTTATAAAGCCCCCTTACCAAAATGGCGAGTTTAGTAGTTTTACGGAGTGCAGCGAATGATCCTTAGAATATACAATGAAGTCGCTACTGTCTGTATTATGAATATTTATAAGATGAATACTTTGGAATGAATATTAAACGAAGATTATTCTAGTTTAGTGTCGACAAAGTAAGGTATTTTCTTACACCAATGGGTTTAAAATATAACAACGCCGTTTACGATCCTGTTGAGGTAATGGTGTTCTCAAAGATATTCCGAAAATTCAACAAAGTTTCTAAAATTTTACCAAATTTTATATTCACATGAAATTCTTTAACAAAGAAATAAGAAAATAATCTGGTTTTTGTTAAAAAATAAATATTTTATTTAAATTTAAAAAAATTATAATAATCATACAAAATATTGGACTCTGAGAAGTTACATACATTTCGAGACAGAATATAGTAATAACGTCAGTTTTTTTCAATCATTTTCCGGAAACGGGATATTGCCCATTTAAAATAAAAAAATATTAATAAAATATTGTACGAATTTTGTAAGGTTTATAAAAATAACAACCATGTAGGTAATATTGTTTTTTAAATTAAAAAAACGTCCCTCGGAAATTGAATTCAATACCTCTTTTGGTCGTGTTTATATAAGTAAGAGTACATTTTTTGTCGCTAAGCAATATCTGTTAAGTAATTTTTCTTTTTTTAAATTATTTTTAACTTTTTATTATGTTATTTTTTAAGATAAGTTTTCAATAAAGTTTATTTTCTGTATGCTTCTAATTTTAATGTTATAAAGTTTGACTTCTCTCTCGCGCTTCTCTCGATTCCTTTCTAAGTTACCGATTCTTGCCTCCATTTCCTGATTTTTTATTGTAAGTTACATATAGTGATTTCAGCTGACTCTAATTTTTCGATGAACTTTACCCACTTGTCACTCTCCATAGAAAGACCCATCTTCAGCTCATCATAGCTCTCGGCTATCCGTCTGACTACTGTTTGTAAAGCTGTTATTGCATTGCTAACATCTAAGTAAGCCGGACTGTGAAGAGGAGTTAATAATCTCTCCCAGGAACTTGTTCTTGACATCTTTTTTGGGGGCCGTTTCGATATTCGAAAAAATCCGTATTAGCATTAACAAGATAAAATTTTGTTTGCAATATAGGAATTTGCGCCTTCGCTCTTGCTAATCCGCAATCTTGCTTACACGAAATCAGAATGACGACACTTTGATTCACCAATCAGACAGCCAAGATATTCAAATTACTTAACTGCCTGCCATTAGTAATAGAGAAAATCAAATGCCAATGAGAGAAGAGCACCGACAAAGCGAAAAAAAAGTTAGACACAATGAATTGCACTTTTTGAGAACGTTTTTACTATATTTTATCTGCCCTAGCCCAGTAAATAATGCTCAGTATTAAAGCCAAACTTTAAATTTGCCAAAACGTGCACAATACACTTTTCTAAACCAACTTTTATTAATAAAAATGTTATTTTTTTCACAAAGGAAAAACACCGATTGTTTACTTGTTATTAAGGGGGGGGCAATATTGAATGTTGTTGAAACCTTTTTCTTAATCGTAAATTTTCCTTAAATGGCTATTTAATATTAAAAATCACTTAATTTCAAAAATTCGAGCTGTTTTTTTACATAATAATTACTTCATTTATTCCACATTGGCTATGGAAAAATATAATTATTTCATCTTGCCTTACTGCGTTTGTAAGTAACGACTTTCTTTTTTGGAGTTATAAAGCACTAAAAAATAAAGTGGTTTAAAATGAAAGAATATTGCGTCGAGGAGACAAAATTTTATATTGTCAACTTTAAATACCAAAAAAAATGTACTTTTATTGCCAAATAACCATAAAGCCAAAATCAAGTTTCCTAAAATATTTCATGTACATAAAAATTTACCACCTAAATATTATTTCTAAAAAAAAACAAAAAATATGGTTCCGTAAACAAGGATTCGAAATATTATTTTTTTTAAACTATAATTTAATTTTTTTCTTCGATCACTTTTCTGTTAAATTCATTTTTTTTATTATAAGAATGTTTTTATTTTTAGTTAAATCATTTGTTTATATGCGTGTACCTAAGTTTAATCTAAATTTCATAAGGCATAATCTGCCGTTCAAAAAGTAAATTAATTTTATTTAAACTAAACTTTTAGATATATTTTTAATCAGAAGTACAATTAAAAACATTGTTTCTATTTCAAGTTAACATGTTTTATATTTGAAATTTATAAAGACTGTTGACTTAATGCATTCTGTCAGTAAAGCCTTGATATATAGTATATTTATTAATAATTAGCCTTTATATTCATAAAATTCTCTCATCGGTCGTGTCCACATATTTTGAAAAGCTTAAATAAACTTTTTTTTGTGTTTTACCTTTGATTACAAGTGAGTATTAAATAAGAACCTTTCATTGGGAAAAAAAATTAATAAGAAAATATACTTTTTTAGATAAGCAAAATAGTAAATGTTGTACTGTACGTATGATAATTGCTTGAACTCTGCAATGACCAACCACCTACCTCTGACTCAACACGGATTTTCTAGCGAGTCGGGGCAGGTTTACAAACTTTTACAAAAATGAAGCAATTTGTTGTATCACTAAAAACTGTGTCTTTATAATCAACTAATGTATGTACAATGTTTTAAATAAATGACAGGTCATAAACAATAAATACTATACTACGAACTGAAATATAATTATGACTTACCTGACAACTAAAAAAAATATATCGGAGACAAATTCCACATGTACATTAAAGAGTACATTATGACAATAAAACTCACAAGACAAGAATCGACCTTAGAATATTATTCTAATGCAAGTAAAAATGAAAAAAAAATGTATTTATTCTAGATTCTTCAAAAAAAATATTCACCATCTCTTGTTGTATATATATCGAAAAAAAAGGATTATTTTTTTATTGAACTGTCCCAGCTGCAGTTTTAGTGCATAGTGCCAAGAAACGACTTCAGCTTTTTGTGTTGACAGTGCTTGGGTGCTTAGGTGCTAATGCATCTTAAAAACTCTAGGTGGAAAGTGCTTCTTCTGCAGCTTTTGGCACAGCCTGAGAAAGCTTTACACGTTTAGAATTTGCATTGCAACTAAAAACCTTGCATTTAGAATTCAACGATCATTTTCAAACCATGTACTTACTGAAAGATGGCCAAATACGCAATTTTTAGCTATACATATGGATGTGTGTACCTACATCTAAACAAAGACAGAAAAAATACTTTTAAAAAGGTTTTAAGGGGTTTTGGAATTGAAGATCCTTTTTTTCAAAACAATTCGAAACAAATCCACCCTACATGGCGATTTAAGTTTTTATATTTAAAGCCAGTAATGAGACGCACAATTATTTGAAAAAAACTCACCAAAACAAGTCTTTTCGTTTTTTTAAAACACAATATCTTATCTTTTTAAATTTTTTTTTGTAATTGTTAACAATAAATCAATTGAAAATTACATTGTAAGTTTAGTAAGTTGTAAATTTTTTAAAACAAAAATTATTCTCGTGATTTGTCTTGAATCTCAAAAACCGTCTCGAGAAAAATTACGTTTGGAATTACTGTCGTGTTTAAAAAAAAAACAGTTCTTGATTGTATTTATAATATCACATACTCTACCAATTTATGGCGATTAATTAAAATGTGTTTAACCATATGGAATGAGTAAATAAAAGATATGGAGCCATCCTCATATTTGGGATAAAGTTTCGCCTGGGCATAGAGGGATGGATAAAAACATACGGATGAGATAAAAACAAAATTATTAAAGAGTGAGAAGATAATAAAAAATTCTAGGCATTTACTTGACTTATATTATTAACAGATTCAATTCAATTCAATTCATTTATTTTAAATATAACGTATACATTACAAAAATATATTCAATACGTACATATTATAAAAAAGAAAAAAAAATACACAAAAGAGACTCATGTCAAAGTAGTAGAAGAATCCTGCTCCGGAAAATCCCTTCAGATACATGGAACAGATCAATATCCAGAGCGATGTTTTCAGCATAGCGGTAGCCTTTCCAACAGGCATAACCATAGGCAGGTTGGTCCTGAACAGTCAAGATGAACGAGTTGAGGATATGTTGATATTTAAACATCGACAAAATGATTCATTATGTAAAGTGGCCACTTAAACCAGCCAATGACTAGGCATAAGCCCTGTAAATTTACACATTATCTTTCAAAAATGTTTTCCCTGTCTGTTGCAAAAAAATACTTAAAATTTCGTTGCGTAACAATATTTCGAATAGCCAAAATCGGTTGTCAAAAAAAAACGATTCGCTGTTTTATACTGGTGGAAATCAACGATTTTGGCAATAAAAACCTTATGATACAGCAACGTTAAGTTTTGATCGTTGATGCTTTATTACATAGTATCTTTATTCAACAAAATCTGGAATTCCAATTGAAAAATCTTCGTGAATCTGTGAATTTAAGGGTACATAAAATATTGTAATTTCGTTTTATGAAAATCTCAGCTACTGTTATGACATCGTTAA
The DNA here is from genome assembly GCF_059751315.1 of Micrasema longulum. Classification (NCBI taxonomy): domain Eukaryota; kingdom Metazoa; phylum Arthropoda; class Insecta; order Trichoptera; family Brachycentridae; genus Micrasema; species Micrasema longulum. Next base: position 14,272 of record NW_028278833.1, read on the forward strand.
GAACTGTATTGAAATGTAACAGTTTTATGCGTTACATCGGATGAAGTCATAAATGAAATAATTCTTTCGAATGTAATAGTAATGCCAATAATCCGTTATTAGGAGCAACTAACTGTTTTGATCGATTATTTTAATTACCTGTTATTTTCATCATCAAACCCTTTTTCCGCATCTGATGGTGCATCAGGCACAGCATTAGTACATTAAATACAGCGTACCTCGATAATCGGTTACATGTAATGTAAAGTAATCAATCTTACGCTTCAGATGCCAGTCCAGGGACAGTGACATAATTAATTCTTCATATATATGTGTATATATAATCTTTTATATATTTTGAATTGACTTTAAATTAGTGATAGAAGAAAAAAATCTGATTTGTTTTTTTTAAATATAAAATTAGTAATAATCTTTTCGATGTTCCTGATTTGGTCGAATGTCAAACACCAAACCAAATACCAAGCCAGCCAACGACAGACCACAAGCCCTGTAAATGCCAAGACTTCCATAATCCCTTCTTAAAAATTAGTTTTTCAGTTGCAACAAATTTTATTCCAAATATCTCCCAGGGGAAGAAATCTTTTCGACATACTCGCTCATATACATCCCTCATTCCTGACATTGGTCGTGGGGAGTCAGAGAGGTTAATGCATGCCGCGGTTTGAAAGTTCTTACTAGATGGTGAAAAAAAAATATTTAAAAAACATGTTAACATATTACAACAGAGACGAAGAACGTTTAAGATAAGGTAATATAGAAGTCTAGGCATCTACAGGGCTTATGACATGTTAATGGCTGGTTTAAGTGGCCACTTTACACACTGTGTAACATTCACCATTCTGCCTATATTTGAACATCTATATTCCTTCAATTCTTTCATCTGTTGATGTTTGTGAAGTTAAAAGGCTGAAACCTTTATTTATGCGGGTGAGATTTATCTAATTGAATTATGTCACCTACATACTAGGTAACGCCTTAAAATGATTATTTTTTCTAATTTCTATACTTCTTTATAGACCAGGTAGTTTATCAACAATATTTTGAGTTTGTCCAAATTTTTGTAGACAAGGACTGGATTCAACTCCCTGGGGAGCTGTTTATATTAACATATTACAACAGAGACAAAGAACATTTAAGATAAGGTAATATAGAAGTCTAGGCATCTACATGGCTTATGACCTGTCAATGGGCTGTTTCAGCAACGTAAGTTGCCGAAACTAGTCGGTTGTGACAATAAAAAAAGTTGTTTACAAAACAAAGTAATTTTATTCATTCCTTTAACATATAACTGAATAAATTTATCAAAACGTAGACCAAAATGAAAAAACCTTAGCAGTATTCCTTGACCTTGCTAAAGCCTTTGACTCAGTGTCACAAATACTTTTGTCTAAGAAATTACAAGCATGTGGAATAAAAATTATATATCTAAAGGGATTTGAAAGTTTTATTTTCAATAGAAAACAAACTGTAAAAATAGGTCATACAATTAGCGAAAAACTAACTGGAAATTTTATGAGTACCTCAGGAAAGTACATTAGGGCCTACATTATTTCGAATGTAAATGGACTATGCAACTTGTATATTGATAGACGCATTGTAACTTTTGCAGATGACGTGGTGTTTCTATTCCACGTTAGGAAGTAAGTATACAGTAAAAGTGAAAATAGCTTGGGAAAGATGAAAACATGACTCGACTATAACCTACTTACACTCAACGCCCACAAAACAAAATATCTGACTTTTAGTGTAGACCAACGGAATCAGCCAACAGAAAAAACTTTTAAAATTCATGAATGTACAAATGTAAGAAACAATGATTGTGACTGCCAAACTATAAAAAGGGTCGATAGTACAAAATATCTAGGTTTACGCATTGATAGTTCCTTAAAATGGAACAAACACTTAGATAAGACAGCAACCAAACAAGGAAAAAGTATATATTTATTTTAAAACATTAGAAACATTTTAAACAAAACTACTTTAAATAATGTATACTATGCTCAAGCACAATCAATTACATAATAATAGGATGGGGAGGAACAAGTAAAACCACATTATAGCCATTAATGAAAGAATAAAAAGCCTTACAGAGAGTAGCCAACAAAAAGCCCTACCAATACTCTTCAGACAGACTTTTTACAGAATTTACGGTACTAGACATAAGGCAAATATACATAAAGACAATTTAAGACACTTTCATTAAAGTCTGACTGTGAAAGTTATAAAATGTAAAAATAAAATAAAAAAACTGATTCTCAAAACAATGTTCATTAAAACTTTCCGTAAGTATATTTAAAAAGACGACAAGAATTCGCTCCATAACAAAGAAGCAAAACAAAAGCCAGCATGAAGTAAGACTTTAAAGATAGCATCACTGGCATGGCATGAAAGCCTTATTTAGATAGCATCAAGAAATAGTATTCATCTTAGATAAACTTTACAAGAGATAAATTAACATACATAAGTAATCGCAAAAATCTAAAGGGGAAGCTCGTGGCATTTTTGTTTTTACTGTTATTATGTCAGTGAAAACCAAATGCCGCCTACATAAGGCCTACATAATACCTATTCTGCCCTTCGTATGAAGAGCACAATATCTCAGTTAGAATGACAGGCGCCGTGGCGCAGTTGGTTAGATAGTCAACTGTGAAACTGTCGTCGCGGGTTCGATTCCCGCCAGTTGCTAAAAGAAAATCCAAGAAACATTTTTTTCCTTAATTGGTCTGGGTGTTATGCATTTTTAATTGCCTTCTTCCATATCCCCTCTAATCCACCTGCTGACAAGGCTCAAAATAGAGGTATAGCGGGTTATTATAAAAATAAAAATAAATTATTTTTTTTAGAAAAACGCTGTAATTTTTTTTGTTATTTTGGTTGTATTTTCAATACAATGCATGTGATTACTTTATGCCATATATAATAAAAATGAAAAAACGGAAAGATTTATTTAGTTTCTATATTTATTTTTAAATTTATAATATAGATTAAACTTTAATGAAACTAAATTTAAATAAACGGAAAACCTAGTAACTGCGGTTTTACTTCCTGTATTTCACGGTTTCTATAAGAATATTGATACGTGAGTAAGACTAAAATAAACACATTTTGTTCGCGATTCCGGATCTGTATTTAAAGAGATTTCGTCGAAAATGCTGAATACTCAGTCGTCGTGAGGATCATAGTATTCTCCTCTGCGGATGCGAATCGTGGCACCTCACTAGGGCCCAAAACAGGAAAATACTGAGTTTTTAGAATAGGTGTTTCAGAAGAATCTTGAGAGTGCGATGGTTTGACTAAGTGACAAATAAAGGAAGAAGAGGCGAGTCATAAAGCGCAGGCGATACGGTTGGTGGGGTTTTATGCTGCAGGAGCCTCCTGAGAGCCTTAACCAAGGAGCCTTACAAGACATCAGGTTCTCCACGTCCTGGCAGTTCATGTCTGGGCTACGGGAGGCGAACCAGACTTGCGAGGATGCGCTGGAGCTGGTACCTGCTTTTTTCTTTATGCTCCAAATAGGAAGTGGAATAATAATGATGATGAACCAATTTCAACAGGGATGGAGAATACCTTGAATAATGTAATATGGAAGTCAAGGCATTTACAGGGCTTATGACCTGTCATTGGCTGGTTTGAGTGGCCACTTTACACACTATGTAACATTCATCATTTTGCCTATGTTTGAACATATTTCTTCAATTCTTCCATCTGTTGATTTTAGTGAAGTGATGGAGCAATGACAGATCATAAGCCCTGTAAATGCCTTGACTTCCATATCCCCTTATTTAAGGTATTCTCCATCCCTGTTGTAATTTGTTAATCTTTATGACCCCCGAGGGGGTGAAATCCAGTATTTTGTCTATGAACATTTGGACAAACTCAAATATTGTTATAATGATGATGTTATTATTCCAAATATAATTTTTTTAGTACCTGTCGCAATTTATTATTTTTTTTTTTTTTTAATCTTAAAATAAGGCACACATAAACATATTTTTATGTCTGCTCTAATAATAACAATGTACGTACATTTAATTAATAAGTTATTTATTCCATATTTCTTAACCTTTTTTTGAACCTGGAATCGTTTTTATAACCATTTATTTTATTTTTAGTTATTTTTAGTCACTTTAATCTTGTACCAATAATAAATTGACTGAGTAGAAAATTGTCAAAATGATTTTTGGTTCAAAACAATTCAATTCTTTTCATTAATTAGCTGTTGATTGGTAAACAAAAAGTAATTAACAAAAACGTATCTCAGTCGCTCATTTCTACTCCTACTAACTTTTATTCCTGGAATAAACAAAGAATTGCTTATTTATAAATGTAAATTTTGTTTCAATTAAGCTAGGCTAAATTAAGTTATGTAAATAAAAATCTTATCACGATTTATATAGCCTCGAGAAACGAGTAATTGATAAAATGAAACAGTGAAATTAAACCGACTTTGTTGGTGAGATTATTATTAAATATTTATTTTAATTCTAATTTAAGTAGGTACTTATTCAACTGCTAAGGTAGATCTGAAAACATTAAATATCTCATAATTATCAAACCTTTTACATTATCTTTTACACTAAAAGAAATCTAAACACAGTCAATTATAGAGTACAAATTGTTTTATTTAAGAATCTTATTGAAAGTGAGAGGGTAAAAATGGTAATCAGGCAAGTAAATATTGTATTTATTTTTTTACTTTTTAACAGTTTATTACACATTTTTTAGACATAAGTTCCAACTTCGAAGGACTAAAAGTCCTGTGTTGAGTTAAGACGAGTAATTAGTTTCTTATTAATATATCTTTACTTTGATTTATCCAAAAAATCACATTCTGGGATAATTTTAAATAAGATTTGTGTAAATAATAGCTTGTTTAAAAGCGTTGGAAATAAGTTGAGTTAGCGAAAAATTCAAACTTTGAACGTCTAATTCGAAAGCATATGTTCTTATCTAAATAAATGCCAAACATATTTTTAAAAATAAACAAATTTTTCTTCTTGATAAATGTAGAACAATTGTTTTTTTGAATACTTTTTGAAAAAAATCTTTTTTAATTCATGTTCATATATATATAAATTGTACCTTACAAAGCGTGCGCGGTTCATCCATATAACGCATGTAATCATTGTTTTCCCTAAATTAAGCCTAACAATGTTTGTTATTGCCTAGCTTGGAACGGGGTATGTACCCTTGTTAGCTGGGCAAAGTGAATATGGAATTGTATTTTGATAAAGAGTGTGAATAAATAAATAAATAAATATGTCTCAAAAATTAATTATCTATCATAATACCTATCATTTACATTTCTATAAATAAATAATATTTTGTAAATAATGGCGATAAATATAACAACGTACCTTCACGCGGCATCCATTCGTCAGTGCAGACTTGCGCGTCCTACGTACCTACTGGCTGCTGACTATCTTTGCATCGAACACAAGCAAAGAACGAAGGAACCAAATATAAATTTTGCATCTAGCACCGTTTAAAACTCGGAATTCACGCGCAAGCGTTACAAAAAAATATTATTTGTACGGACTATACCAAACATTTTTTTTCCATATGTACAAATGATGTAATATGCTTTATATTATAATATGTTTAAACTATCGGGTACTGTAGGATTTCTTTTGCCAGTCTTTTTTAGTTTGGCTAACAACCAGTATTGGTTAGTTTCGGCGATCCGCGCACCGCGCTGCCACTGCCAGGAAAAATATTATAAGTTACAGAACTCATATGAATATTTTTATCGGGTTGTTTTACTTTCTTTCAAAGCAAAACTTATTCAATCTTTTGTCCTCAAAAAGACTTCCAAGATCATTTTTAAACATAGTGTAATTTTTTTATTTATATCAACAATTACGAGCATATTCTTGTATCTTCCAAAAAAGCATATGAATAGATGGAGTTTCTGATTGATATTGTAAATGCGGAAAATAAAGAAGACCCAAAAAAACACAGCATGACTGTTAAGTCATGTAAGACTTTTTATACTGACAACTCATATAAGACTGTAAATATTCCTTTCCTTCCCAAATCCTTCCTATTTCAAAACTCTTGTTGCTTCTACCGTTCTGTGAGAAAGTCACATGTGATAAGTCGCCTCTCTGATCTTTATCATATACTGCGTCAGCATATTTGTACAAAGTGAAGTTTAGTGTGTTATAAATAGACTTAAATGTACAGTTCATCATCATCTACAACATCTACACGATACCGGTTTACGTGCTGCAGCAATAGTGAAGTGCTTCATATAAGAAACAATTGCAAGAACTTTAAAAGTGAGTAACAATTCCATACAGTCCACTAAAACTCTAAAATCCCGATGTTATCAGTTACTCTATACCTGAGAGGCATTGAACTGACCAAACAATGACCATATCTAACAAATACTCAATATAGGCATTTCAAAGGTCGAAAAAATCGGCGTACGTCCATGAAAAGATGTATGAATGTAGAAAACAAGTAGGTATGTATGCAAAAACAGAGTGATGTGGCGTTTTATCATTTCTGCATGTGCTAATGGGGAAAAGGAATAATGGTTTGTTTTTTTTTATATTTTTTGTAAGCTTTCATGAAAAAAAGAAGTAGATTTATATATATGAGAGCATTCGCTCTTCACGTAAAAGCCCGGCTTTTTAAGGACTTGAAAGACGAGAAGTATTCGGACTATTGGGCTGTTTTTATTGTGAAAATGAATGTTTTTTTTTATTTTTAATTTGCAGACGTTGAAAGTATTATTTATTTATTTTAATGAAACAGACAGTCGACAATGATATAATAACAACACATTTTTTTTAAATACGGTTTAAGACAGACCAGCGAAGTTTATAAAAAGAAATCACAGATATTATTAAATTATGTTACAACAAAAAGGTGTGTTTATGTGTATTTGTATGCGAGTAAGTGAGGATGTGTGTTTATGTGTATTAGTGTGGGAGTAAGTGTTCAGGTGTGTGTAAGTGTGAGCATCATTAAATAGTAAGTGGGATCGTATCGCAGCCAGAAATAGTAAGTCTTAATTTATTTTTAAATAAGTTAAGGGGCATGTAAAATATATCAAAATACGAAAAAAAAAGGATTATAGTTAGAGCAAGAACGATAGAGGAAAAAATTTTGTGCATAGTTAGTGCTACAGACTGGCAGACGGAATAAATATTTATTTCTTGTCATTATCTATCACTAGCAACTACTTTCTTCCATCTTTTTGGCAGCGTACGAATGTCTTTTGAGATTATCTATAAATGGGGCTATTCTTTAGCATCTTCATAAGAATAGAAAGGCTGTTCGGCCAAGCCAGCCATGGTCGGAACAAGTAGTAATCGGAATGTGCAATATCCGGTGAATACGGCGGGTGGGTAGGACTTCCCATTTAAGTGTTCCTAAGTTATTTTACTGGTCTTGCAACGTGTGGCTGAGCATTGCCATGCTAAAAAATTACTATGTCGTGTTTTTCGTATTGCGGACGTTTTTCCTTTAGTACTTCCCTCAAACAGATCAATCAAAGTCGATTCTGGGGGTTTTCCTGAATTTAAAGAGCTCATAATACAGTGCAAAAATTATGATGATAATGATGATGTTCGGTGATGTTACGACAGATCATGGTCACCGTAAGTCTTCATAAGAATTCTACTGGCTTCAGCCACAAGTTTATTTTTAAGAAGTAATGAAGTAAACATCCCGGCAAATACTCATTTTTTGCACGAAATTCGACATGTTTAACGCAATAAAAAAACGATTTTTTTTTAACTTTAGCTGAATAACACTTACTGTCATTTCAAGCCTAATATGGTGAAACTTTACGTGGAAGTCGACTTTAAAAAAAATAAAATTAAATGGGAGTTGCTTTATTATTTACCTTGCTTATAATATACAAGGTTTATATTTCAAAAAAGTGGATTTTTCTGCAATTAAATATCTTAAAATTTATCTAAACTATTGAGATCAGGAGGGATATATTAATGTGGGCTAATCAGGAACTTCTCAGCATTTGCTCACTTGGAGAGAAAACCACTTAAAACTCTTCAAGAGAAGCCGGCCTGTTGGCAGTAGTCAACAGGCCTTCCGTTCCACTAGAGGAGTATTTGGCATTTTGTTCCCTACTTTGGTTAAAAGGTTTTGGTTGGGGAAGTCGACTGTAGATTTGCCCGGTGTACGAAGATAACACCGTCTCTCAGGAAACAGCGAAAACTTATTAAAGTCCCTATTTATTTGAGGGGATGGATCTACCAGGTCGTACTGACGTTGAGATCTTGCATAACACTGATCCCTATATTTTAGAACAAGAATGAGATGAGCTCTTGACATATAATAAACTTGTAAGGCAGAGTACTTTGCTTCGAAGAGAAAACCCCAGATTCAGAATACTAGTTTATTGTGAATGTTGGCTCTTAAAGAGACTGTTGTGGAATAAACTATCTAGGATATGTGGGTATGCAGTGACTGTAGATATGTCGTTGTTGCCGATCAACATACCTTAGCCTCTTACAAAGCTATTATTAGTTTTATGTATTTACACTTGATGACTCGTATGAATACAAACAATAAAGCGTTAATAAATATTCTGAATTAAATATTTAGGTGTAATGTTGGATTAAAAACTTACATTTCACCAAAACGCTAAGATGGTAATAAATAAGATTGCAAAATGAAAATCAATTTTGGGAAGGATCAGAAGATTTATTGATAAGGACTCTTGCAAAACTATTTACAAAGCAATTATTGAACCACACGTTAACTACTGTAGCAGCATTTTATTTTTATCAAACAAAGAACACATAGATAAACTAACTGTATTACAAAATAAAGCCTTTGGAATCATTTTGAAAAAAAACAAATACACGAGGGTAAAGTCGATGGTAAATGAAATGAAATTATTAACATATAAACAAAGAATATTTTACAATACAATGATATTTGTTCATAAAATTATAAACTCTAATAAAAAAACAGAATTTTGGAAAAAAATTGATCGGAACCAGCATGAACACGATCACAATACTAGAGAAAAGAACAAAATTAGACTTCCATTTAGGAAAAAGGCAAAGTCACAAAATTCAATTTTATTTAAAGCAATTAAAAATTATTACGAAATGGAAAAAAATATTTATGAAGAAAAAAACATATCAAAATTTAAAATAATGGTCAAGACATATGTAATAAACAATTTATAAATTAAGTATATTTGCAATGTTATTATTAGAACACACATAACAATATGTATAATATGTGTGCCCTACTTTAAGATTTAAATAAAAAAATAAGTATTGCGTGGATGTGGCTAAAGATGAGAAAACTTTAAATAAATTGATTAAGCTCTGAATTAGATTATTTTCACATCATTATCATTATTTCTTTTCCGCACCTAACGGTGCGTAGGGCACTGCATTGGTACACCAATCGCAGTGTATCTTGATCATTTTTGTAACATGAAGGTAAGATGATCAGTCTTACGCTTCAGATACCAGTCCAGGGGCAATGAAATATTCTAATGTGAAAACACCCTTTTAAATCAATATTTCATATCAACCATGTCTGGAATCGAACCATTTATTTTGATATGGCAATCTTTATTTTATTTTATGTTGATTAAATGATTCCCAAAAAATGCAATCCAAATATTGACAATCTATATTTTTTTGACAATATAATATATATTTGACAATTCAAACTGATAAAGCTGAGAAAGAGGTTGTAAACATATTTTTTTTGTCAAGTATTTTAGCTCTTCAATGGTACGCATTTTGGTCAAAAGACACGATACACAAAGACCCAAGGTACTTGTACACGGACTGTCAATTACTGTGTATTTTGTAAGGAGTTGTAAGAAAGAAGCCGTCGTTGGATGATTAAGTATCTTCGTGGGGTTTAACAATAAGTTTCCCGTTATAAGAAATATCGTGGAGTGACAGGGCCATTGATGATTATGTTCGCGACATTTTCCCGACAGTGTTGACATCACAGGATCTCGCTTTTTGAATCGTTTCATGCTATTAGCTGAGATCACAAGAAGAAAAAAAACATGTTAAAAAGCTACAAAACAATTCATCATCATTCCCGTTCCGCACCTAACGGTGCATAGGACACTGCTTTGGTACACCGACTGCAGCGTATCTGGATTATTTTTTGTTATAAAGATAAGATGATCAATCTTATTTATTTATTTATTTGACACTTTACATACATATACAATATATAAATGGAGTATCAGAATTTTTTTAATTATTTAGAGTAAAATAGCAGTAATTAAAAACTAATGAAATATCATGTCCTTTTTTTATTGTATTGATTAGCATATGAAGGGTGCAATATAGAAAGGATGGATATCAATTTTTATGTGTTTTAAACTAATAATGACATCTGATGGCAGTTTAGATGACCTTCATTTCTGTTTAATAAAATTAAACTAATTAAACGCTACTTTCCAAGATAATTAAACGAGAAAATAATACATATAGGAGATAAAGGAATGTTAGTTAAACTAGAAAACCCTATTTAAGATTAACATTTTACAACAGAGATGAAGAACATTTAAGAGAAGGTAATATAGAAGTCTAGGCATCTACAGGGCTTATGACCTTTCAATGGCTGGTTTAAGTGGCCACTTTACACACTGTGTAACATTCTCCATTCTGCATATATTTGAACATCTATATTCCTTCAATTATTCCATCTGTTGATGTTTGTGAAATAAAAGAGCTGAAACCTTTATTGTTACATGTTACACAGTGTGTAAAGTGGCCACTTAAACCAGCCATTGACAGGTCATAAGCCCTGTAGATGCCTAGACTTCTATATTACCTTCTCTTAAATGTTCTTCATCTCTGTTGTAAAATGTTAATATAAACAGCTCCCTAGGAAGTTGAATCCAGTCCTTGTCTACAAAAATTTGGACAAACTCAAAATATTGCCCATTTAAGATTGTATATATAACAATAAAGCATTGGTGATACTGCAATATCGCGTAACTAATTATTGATTTTTTGCAGGGGATCCTAAAAAATGTTCTGTTTATGTATTACTTAGGATTTTAGTCAACCAAAAATACCGCTGGAGTATCAGAAAAACTTTAATTATTTTGAGTAAAAATAGCATCTCGAATTTATTTCTCTAAAATACTTTTAAAAAACATTTTACGTGGTATTGCAGGATCACCAACAAAAGGCGATGTACTTAAGTGGGTTTCTTTATATTTAGTGTTGTTTAAGAGGTTTGAAAACTTAAAAAAGTTCTATCACAAAACTTCATTTTTTGACATTTATCCTTTGCACCCAGTACCCTTTATTTGAATATTTTTTTTTTCTATTTGTAAATAGATATAAGTTATGGAAGGCGTATAGGTATATTGACATATATTTTTCTTTTAAACTTTGGATTATTTAAAACGTTCTTAAATGCACTGTTTGAAACAAATTATTAATGTCGTAATAAAACTTTTTTTTTCATACAATTCTTTCCCTGTTTTTGATGTGTATTATTATTATCTTATCTCTTTCTGATATTAATTTATCAAATATTTTTGTGTACCGTATATTATATTAATTTCACATGTATACTTACTGTTAACTAATTTTCATTATTTGTTTTTAACAATAATTTGTTGATACCATTTTTTTATACTTATAAGTATATGAAAATGTATTTATTTTTTTGTTTGAATTCTTTACAAGTTATTTACAATTTGCTTTTGAATTCAATTACTTTTCTTATGGCCATTTATTTATTTTTTTATTTTTTACTATGTAAAGTTTCACTTTTTATTTTGCATGGCAGTATGCTTCTTATTGTTTCTAAATGTACACAAAAAAGCGTTGTTTATCTTTTAAATTTTTACGCACTATGTTTGTCCTTACCTGTACATTTTTTGTAAATGCCCCTTGGGCGTATTGTAAAATTAAACAAATAAAAAATAAATAAATAAATTTATCTAAATAAATATACATTTTGATGTTTTTTACTAATGTATTTGTATTTTTACTAATGTATATTCACTTTTCACATTTGAATATAGTTTTCTAAAGTTTCTCGGGTAAAATAAAGAACTTGTGTTTAAGCACCCGATGGAAAATTGTTTGAAAAGCAGTTAATCGGGACAAAGTGCTTGGCCATAGTCCCGAAGTGTTTGCGGCGCGACGCGGGCGCGCTCACTGTGAACACTTCACTTGTGTACACTACATTTGAGTTTACCGCAGCCGCGGCTCACCGCAAACGCTTCATCACTATGGCTATGCACTTACGTGTATTTTTCAAAGTTTTTTTGTCAAAACTCTGTAATATGTTTTTTTCTGCATACTTACAGACCTGTTAAAAAAATATATATATTTTATATTTATTTAGAAAAACAACAGAAAATGTATAAAAATTCATATTACAATATAATGTATAAGTCCAATAAAAGTTTTTCACGACTAAATTAAACTTTTTGTAGATATACTAATGAACAGGTTAAAAATGAGTATGAGTATTTTAAAATATTTTTAAAGTATAACACAAGAGAGTTAAATTAATAATAATGATTTTATTTTCAAAACGTAATAAGGGATAAAAAGGATAAGAAAATATTAGAATAAAATAGGGAAAAGGAGGGAATAGAGACAGGAGAATAACGTGACAGTGATACATATTTAATTAAATTAGTTCTAATATCTCTATTGGGAACTGAACCTGAGACTTGTTTCTTGGTACGCAAATGCGCTGACTATTAGACCATGAGGTAGACAAAATAATTAATTTGGAAACTTGAGTGTTGTTAAATTATTTAAACAAAATATAAAAGTAAAATTGGGAATTTAAAAAAAATATATAGCGTTTTTAGACGTTTGAATTTCATCGATTAACAGGTTTCCATTTAATTTCAAAAAAAATATTTTAGGAACTCTCATTTTGAACATTTTATCAAATCTTGAATAGGCCTCTCCAATAATAATTGACCTTATTAAGTTGAATGCTTATCTAAAGGTTAGTGAGATGGATGATTTAATTTCAATAAATATTTCAGTGATTTCACTCATTTTCCGATCGCTAGTTTTTCTTCAATTTCCTCATTTAGTTTATATCTTGTTTCAATAAAATTTAAATACAGGTCGAAGAATAATTTGAAAACTCTTTAATAAAAATAACAATGATAATTTCGTTAATATGATGTTTTAGCATTTTATAAGAACGAGCCAATTGAATTACATGAAAAAAACTTTTTTGAAGTAATGTAATATTTTTTGTGATATACTCGTATACCTTATAATTGTACTGTTTTTTGCAATGTTTAATTGATTTTTTATTTATTTGACAGGAACAAACAGTCAATAATGATATAATTATATAAAAAAGATAAGGTTCAAAGAAAGACCAGCGAAATTTCCAAATAAAAAACATACATTAAACTGTGGTACAACAAAAGGGTGAGTTTTTGTGTATTTGTACGAGAGTAAGTAATTTTTTTTGTCAAATAATAATAATGAATAAGATGTTTTTCTCTTGTTTCTAGAGCATTCCTGAGAATTCTATGCGTCTGTTGTCCAAGGAGAGTAAGGCGGAAGTATCAACCGGCCTTGAGATCCAAAGCTTCTCAGGTAATTATATGTTAATCATACTATAGATTTTAACTGTTTATTTTCAAATTATTGTTTGAAGTGGAAACATAAACACTGAAGAAAAAAATACGCATACTGTCCGTGTATTTAAATGTGGTACTGAAGACTAATGCTACATATTCCGTGGACTGCAAGACGCACAAACATCTTCATCTTCCAGGAACTTTAAATAAGCGAAAGACTCTCCAAGATATTCAGAAAAAGGATGCAGTCTTTTAAATTTCAGACATGTTGCGAGAAAGAGTATCGAAAAAATAAGGGTTATGAGCAAGATGATAGGTTTTTACAATATAGACCAACCAAATAAAGTCATTAAGGCGTCCCTTATTAAATACAGCCTTTAGCTTGGTCCAAGACCGGGAATAATGGAGGCGTATCATACGCCTATTGCCTTAGACCCCTGTCTTAGAGACTACATCGCTCAGCATTCAGCAAGATAACATAGAAGAGGAAAATGAAACGATTTTAAAACATAATATTTTTGGCGTAAAAAAATGTAGGTTCTAATGGTATATTATGAAAGATCTTAGATATGTAACCATTGATCTTCATTGAGATGTTATGGTAAAATTGTTAACATATTCTTCGGTGTAAATATTCTCGAATCATATTTTATTAAATGAAGTTCAATATGGTTCTTCAGACAACGTTTGAAAATAAAAATAATTGACCCGAGTAAAAGCTTGTAAAATAACAAATTTAATAAAATACGAATATTCTCCAAAATATTTATATATAAATTTGGCGAACAATATTAAAACTTGCAAAATTAGTAATCGATAAAAAAAGTTAAACTAAAGGTTAAAAATGTTTTACAATGAATAAAATACTTTTTAAAATAAAATACAGATTGAAACTTCAAATAAATTTGATAGATCAACAACCAGTTTCATCACTTAAGCGACATCCTACCAGTCTGACGATATCGGAAGATTAATATAACTAGTTGTCGGTCTATCAAATTAAGTCAATTAAAGTATCATCGTGTCTTTTATTAATAAAAATTAATAATTAACGTGTTTTTAAAAATATTTTATTTTTTTCCGATAAATCATTTATAAGTGCTTAATTTCAATATTAGAATAAATCTTTCTGTGTGTATTTTTCATGGGAAAATCTTTTATTTTTCGTACAATGTACACTGCATTAGTTTTATTTTAGGATATCTTAATTCATTTGATGAAATATTTAGAAAATATTTTTAAAAAACGTAAATCTAACACAGCTCCAATTACGTACGCAATACAATATACATTACAATTGTCTAACAAGAACAAGAAGATGTAATGAGAATAGATACGGATGATATTATTTGTGTAATTGTGGTTATTGTTTTGTGAGCTTGGAGTGATTTAAAGTGTGTGGAATGAAGTTTGCGTGTGAATGAAGAACTTCAGCCCTTTGGGAAATTGGATTCAAAAAATGTTTTCTTACGCTCGGTAAAAATTAGAGAGTTAAATTATACGGCGAAGTTTCTTGAAAATGTACAAAAAAAATGCACACCCGGATTAATTTCAGAATTTGTTATTTTTTAAAAATCATAGCGCTGATAAAACGATAAAACAATACACAAATTTTATTTGACTTAGTTTAAAAGTTTTTTGAAAAATATTTGAAAATACTTTACATTCTCATTACGATGGTAGATATAGTTTACCAGAAATGATAATAATTATTAAGATAATCGGCTTTTCTTTCTAGCGCAGAGCCAAGTCGTTTAACAAGTGCAAATGATACGCATTCTTATATATTCAAAAATACTGATTGCTCTTCCTAGTGGAGAATTTTAAACTGCTCAGTAGTGGTATTCTGGATCTTCTTTACCCCCTTGAGAGTGATTTATTTTAAGATTTTATTTTTTTTAATGCGATGACACTTTGCTCCAATGGCCACACTGATGATCAAACGTCAAATGGTTTATTAAAATGCTTAAAAAACTAAAATAAACTAAAACGGTTTGGTCAATCCAACCTCATGAATTATTTTGGGTAATTAAGGTCGCAATAATGTTCTTAATGAAAATTATCATGTTTGATTCGACGTATTTATATTTTTTGACGTTTAACCGTTAGTGTGGCCATATATGAAGTAAAAATTAGTCGCATGGAAAAAAAAACCAAACAAATTATTCAATAATGTATTCTTCTTTATTTTTTAAAAATATATTAGCTAAAAATTCATGGCATCTTCACGGTACCTGCGAAAATAAAGCGACCAGCTTTGGCAGCTTTATTCCCTTGTTTGAAAACGAACAGAAAGAGATATCAAAAATGCTCAATTTCGTCTACTTGACATTCCATTTTGAAGGCTTTTAATCAAATAAAATAATAAATGTTAATTAAAAACAGACACGATTTCTTGTAGAGCAGAAAATTTTCATTTGAATGACTAAAACTATTATTATTTTGTGTTACTTTTGGTGTACATGATTAAATTTTGAAGGAAACTAATATGAGTTTTGTGAACACCCAATAAATTAATTGATTTATTTATTCACTTAAAGACAGTTTATTGAGATCCCAGATCCTTAAGTTTAGTTCAAATTTGAAATGGCGTAATCGGCCGGTCTAATAGTAATTATATTTTAGTTGCATAAAACTTTTAAGTATATTTTTGACAAAGTACCTTCAAAAAATATTGTTTTTATCTAATTTATGTTTTTTTTTTAAAATTATCATTGTGCGATTTAAAAAAATCATTTATTTTAAAATGGCAAAATCGTATGATTTCCTAATTTTTACGTTCGTTTTACCAGACTACAGCCTTAACAATGTTAATAACTGGGTTCAATGAATTTATCAAATTTGTTTACCTAGCCTTTTAAAAATATTTTAAGCGTAATGTTAATAACAAAGAAACCATAGAATTACATTGTTTGCGTTTGTACAAAATAAGAATTTTAAATAACAGTAGGTAATTATTTATTTGATGTTATTTTTCTCTGAAATTTTCTTGGAAGCGATTTGGAAAAAAGTGGCGGCTTGTTTTTGTCTTTTTCCGTGCCCCAAAAAAACAAACTCGATACATTTTACCTTCAAAACATCTTCTGTTGTAGATTTTTAAACTATTTTTCTGAAATTTCTCCCTCAAATTCGTTTCTGAATCGCCAAAGTCATTAAGGCTCTGGTTAAGAAGGCTCGGGAAGGATTTTTATGTCCTAAAAAAATATTATTTCAAATAACTGGATTATATCGACCGTAAAAAAATGTTCGTAAACACGAAAAAAGGTTAAAATCGATTTTAAAAACAGCATTTAAAAAGTAATAGTAATAATTTAATTTGTTGATTATTGACCAAATCCTACAAACACTTGAAGATAGACATGTCAAAAGTCGGAATAATCGGCCAGCGTGCGAAAGAAGATGAATGAATGTAGAGATTGTAGAGGAAGCGAGGTCTGTATACAAAAATAGATTAATATGGCGTTCTATTCTCTCTACTAAACCTTACAGAAAAACGGCATAAGAATATGTTGTTGTTATTGTATTTTAATTAATTTAAAAAATCCCTCTGCAAACGTAGCAGTAACGTTGTCGTGTTAAAAAAAGACGAGATATTTTGAAATACAGATCTTTTAAAATAAAAATTTAACTAACATACATATAATACTTGTTTTTATCCGCAGCTTTCCTCACGTGGGTATTTGAGATAAATTATTAAGGAAATTAATTAGTTGTGTCATTATTTAAAAATGATTTTTTGTTTATGAATTAGAATTTTCCCCAAGGAATAATATATTTTATCGGGATTGAAGGTAGTTTGGTCTTCCAACTATCGCTATGAAAGAAATACAATAATTAGTTAGTTTATGGCGACGTTACATCGTTATTTTGTTCACAAATACAAAATCTTACTACAAAACCAGAACGAAAATCAAACCAAACCTACCATAGAAAAAGCAAGTTAATTATAGAAATTTAAAGAATTAATTTCAAATTTATTATTTTTGTTATCCTACCTTCCCGCCTACTCATTTTTAAACAATGATGCTCATTAAATACTATTTTTTTAAATTGGCGATTGAAATTAAGTCCTCTTTTACTTCCTTCCTCTCCGGCTATCTTTAGGCAAAAAAATATGTCAATTGAGACGTGAAGGAAACACAAACAAACAAACATACTTTCGCACTTATAATTTATTTATTTATTTACATACATAAGTTTATTGTACATTATTTGAGACATACGTCCCAACTCCATGCAACTAAAAGTCCTGTGTTGAGATGGGACTAGCAATTAGTTGACACAGACGCATGATTATGTCACCACAAATATAGGATCAGAAACATAAAAAAAATTTTTTGAAAAAAAACATATATTTGACATATCAATATGGTAAACAGTAAACTCAAACATTCGGAAAATCATTGAGGAGTTTCCTACTCAAATCCCTCGCACTGAGAAAAATCCGCTCCTTAACTTATTTCTTGAAAATAGGTTTTGTCCTTAAGAGCTTAATACGCTCTTCCAAAACATTAAACACTCGGTACGATAAATAAGAGATGTCTCTGAGCAAACCTAGTACGGGTTTAATACATTTAAAGTATGGATTACATGATTTATAATATATTTTCTAAAATTTCCAAAAATTATTATGTAATTTAGACCCATTATTCTGCCTTGTGATATAATGATCAGCGTGTTTGTCTACCATGCAAGAGGTCTCGGGTTTTATTCCCGACATGGTTGACATGAAATATTTGTTTTAAAAGATTTTAACACTAAAATTTCATTGTTCCTAGAATGGCGCCTGAAGCCTTAGACTAATCATCTTACCTTCATGTAACAGGAAGATCAAGATAGGATGCGATTGATCTACCGATGCAGTGCCCTATCCACCATTAGGTGTGGAAAGGGAATGATGATGAGACACGCCATAGCAAAATATGGATTCATTATTTTTTTTTATTAGAAAGATACGTGGTACATATATCATGTATTCTTTGTAGACCCAGGTGTCACCATAACCACAGAAGAGTTAACTTCACAAAAATTAGCAGATAGATAATTTTTTTAAATATGGATATTTAAACATTTATTTATTTTTATTTCACGTTTTAAATTACATTTTTTTAAAATCTATAAATACCTCACTGGGCACAACCCGAGGCATTCATTAACATGATTTAATATACTTATGGTGTCTAAAAAATATACATAAAATAATACATATTGATACTTAAATTCACACATTAATAATAGTACGAAAAAGAAAAGAAAAAAGAAGAAAAACTACAAAATTATATTATTAGTACAGCTCACATACTTAACTACTGTACATACATTACAAGGTTACAAAGGCCAAGTAACAAGCTACTGTCAGTTCCCGTTGGCCCAACATCCGCACAAATGCCACATGTGGTTCACAAGGAGTTCACAAGGTCCAACACAAGTTTTTAAGATTTTTATATTTCAAATTAAACATTCCGATTGAAGAGCTTAACTATTAATGTTCAATGAAGCAGTGTAGCAATGTATTAGTGAAGCAATGTATTAGTGATAGAAGGGAAATTCCAGATTTCGTGCTGCTTTTCAGGTTATTAAATAATGTTCTTGACAATCCCGAACTTTAAAATTGTGTGAATTTTTATGTGAGACAGCGTGGGACGAGACAAAATACTTATTTTGCTGTTGATTTGCATAGTTCAAACTATGCCAAATACTCACCTATTCCACGGTTCCACATGTTAGCAAACAAACATGGAAACTTAGATTTATTTCATTCATCTTTATACCAATTAAAATCATTATTTTTAAATCACTTCTTTTCTATATTATAAAAATGTACTAAGTGTTATACTTGTTTTACTGTTTATGCTGTGATACATCGCCTCTGTTAAATCAATACTTTTTTATTTAAACCCTTTAATTATTGTTAATTTTCTGCTGACCCATGTTATAATTACTTATTTAATTTTTCTTTACTATTTCCTTATTTTCTGCTGATTTTATTTGATGTATCTATATTTTTTATACTGTGTTCAGGTGTTTTGTTTTATTAGAATTTTTTTTCAATATTATTTTATACTTTGTTAAAAGCGTAAGCCGTCAAAATAAATAAATATATTTAAATATATGACATTTATTCATCGAAATATATGACATCACTGTGGATACAAATACAAAACATGAAATACAAAAATAGTTTTATATAAACAAGTCTACCGCTTTGGTTGGACAGAATGGTGATGTTACACAGTGCGTAAAGTGATTATGTAAAATGACGCTTAGATTTCTGTATTACTTTTTTCAAAATGTTGTTATAATGTTAATTCGATATTTTTGTGCAACACAGCATTTTAATTTTTCTTTTATCGGATCGAGTAAAAAGATTAGTCCCAGCTACAAGTTTCATTTTGGGCTCTGTCTAGTTTTACCGGCTTTGCTGCCCAGCGGTCGACATATTTAATTTTAAGGATTTACTTCCCTTAAGCCTGTTCAGCCTACCAAAAGGGCTAAAATTCTCGAATCTGGCTACTTCTGTTGAGGCTTGAGTTATTCGTCGACCTCTCGTTACTGCGGCCTGGTCGTTTTACATCACTAGCAAGTTTAAGCTGAATATAAACTTTTTTTTTTATTGTTTGATTTTACAACAGTAATGGAGAACATTTTCTGAAGAGAATATAGAAGTCAATGGATTGATGCAAAAAGCTAAGCACTACAACTTTTTGAGCAAGGGCATATTGGTGAATATTTTCAAAGCTCGAGTCCATAAATGGATTGCTAAAAAGACAAAACAGGAACCTGAGGAATATGTTTTATATATCAGAATATAATTTTAGTTTCTTGAAAGTTTTTTCTCGTTTTATTGATGTGGTATGTTTTAGAATCTTTTTTTTATTTCTTTTGAATTTTTACACAACAATTAATGTGGAAGTATGTACAATTATGGATAAAATAAATAATACATTGACACTCCGGAACGTGCCTGTGGGCCAGTGGAGTGGCTACATCCATAAATAAAAGTGAAATTATATTAAATGTACCTATTGTATAAACCTTTTTTTTGTAATCTATGTATTTGTATTCTATATTGGATTGAATAAATCAATAAAACACGTAAAACATTAGGTGTTTAAAAATATTTTATCTGAATTCGCTCATCAACTTATTGGAAATAATAATAAATAATAAATATTAAATATTAATTATCCGGCGTATTTATAAAAAAGGCTTTGAAAAACACACTGGCAATTATAATATTGACAAAATTAATAACAGTCCTTTAAATTCAAAAGAACATAATGTAATCAATTCAATACTGCTTTTTCAGAAACGTAGAAGTAGTCTGGACCTATAACGGTAAGCCCATGTTAGCAAATAACGTAACAATACTTATATTTGACTGATTTGTGTTGCGTTTTTTTTGTAAAAATCAGGATGTCTATTTATTGATGTACTTTCCGTAGTGATTCCTGGGAAAAGATGATTTTAACTGCTCC
Source organism: Micrasema longulum (assembly GCF_059751315.1). Taxonomy (NCBI): domain Eukaryota; kingdom Metazoa; phylum Arthropoda; class Insecta; order Trichoptera; family Brachycentridae; genus Micrasema; species Micrasema longulum. The sequence continues at coordinate 35,302 of NW_028278833.1, forward strand.
AGTAGATTAAGTCAAGTCAATTCTACAGGGAAGGATTGAAGGAAGACGCAGTGCAGGTAGAAGGCGCATCTCTTGGCTTAAGAACTTGCGTGACTGGTTTCATTGCAGCACTCAGTCTTTATTCAGGGCAGCTGCCAATATAGTAAGAATCGCAATGATGATTTCCAACCTCCATCGGGGAGAGGAACCATAAGAAGAAGAAGAAGTAGATTAACGTAGTACGTTCCGGATATAGAGATTTTTTGTTGCCAATCGACAGGATTCCTCTTTTATCCCAAAAAAAAGAAGCCATGACATTTTCAACCTATTGCGACACCATAAACTTCTTAGGGGGTGATATGCCCTTTTTTCGCCAATGCGTGGAATAATGTTTCATTTCAGGCTCTGAATGATAATCCCACGTCTCATCTCCGCAAACTTACAACTTCGATTAATTATGATTACGGTGAATTCAATGAGTTCTGTAAAAGCATAACACATCCTTTATCATATTATGAAATGTTCATAATATGATCAACTATCGAATATTTAAATTTAGTAAATAGGGTCTAGAATTTTAACCGTCCATGCGCTCAGTAGCTGCAAGACTTGTTGTTATCTAACTTCTATTTTTATAAATTTGCTTTTTATTTCGTTTTTTAAAATATCACTTAAACTCTAAATTTCATTGTCAAATATTATTTTTGAAAATAAAAATGTAAATAGGGGCTAGATTTCTTACTGTCCATGCGCTTTGTAGCTGCAAGACGTGCTGTTATCTAGCTCCTATATATCACAATTGTTATATATATCATAATTGGAGACGAGGAGCTAGAATCCCAACCGTCCATGCGCTCTGTAGCTGCAAGACGTGCTGGGATATTTATTTATTGTACGGCGCCCTTGAGGTGATTTTGACAAAAATGGCGCTATATAAATTATCCAAACATTATTAATATTATTATTATACCAAAGCTAACAAAAGCTGATTATAGTTTGTGGGTTTTTAAATCCTTTCATACCCTTGTGATGTTTTACTGTGCATCATCTAGGCTGATGCCACATCACACAATGTTTCATAAACCATCTGAAATAATAATTAAAATTTGTTGCTTGTCTACTACCCTACAACCTTTAATAAATGACGGTTTTACAAGATTTAACAATTTTATTTCTCGCAGGATTAATTATGTTATAACGAGAACACACCTAAAAAGAGATTATTTCAATCAACCGCTAAAGTAATTAAATATTACATTACGTAATACCCTTTACCCATCTACCTAAAAAACTTTCAGGGGATTAAGCAGCTATTTAATTAACCAGCTAAATTTAATTCAACGAACATTTTTTAGCCTCATTATTAGTTACAAAACTGACAGTTAGCACTTCAGTCCATAAAAGCAGATTTTTATCTTTTTACGATCTATGTTTCTATCCAATCTCCCGGCGAACAATATTATAAGTATATTTTAGGGGCAGTTAGCAAGCCACGAAAAGGTTTTAATTTATTTTAGATCTTCCGAATTATATTGTAGTTGTTGTTGCGTTTTTTTTTTCAATATTTTATTTATTTTTTTTTACATATTTATTACAGCAATTTACAATAAATTATTTATACAACAAATTAATTAAGTAGTAAAAGAAAACACATTTTTTTTTTGCTGGTGGTTCATCTAAACTGCCTAACTGGGAATAGCTTCCCCGTTCTAAGGCAGTAAATTACGTATTTTACAAAAATATTAAAAATAAATACACTTTTATTATTATGTGTGCTTTTTCAGTCTTAAAAGTAAAAAATAAATATACAGTGAAAACATAAATAACACCAAAATATTTATATTCTAAGTCTAAGTTAAGTCTAAGTTAATTACTAGTAAAACAAAAAATCAGCTTACGTCCTTCTACATCGGTCAACAATTTATCTGACTCCCTCCGACCAATATGGATTAAAAATGCAGTCAACACCTTCCTCAGCCTGGCAATCCCACCACATTTCCATGAATCTGGGATAAGATTATTTATCCTCGGGCTTACATAAATATCTAATATTATAATGATGTCTTTATTCTAACTTTTAAATAGTATCACTGACTGCCCTTATTTACTAAGCTTAATTTATTTCTATGTACTCCTTAAACTTACCGTCACATTAAATTATTTTACTGTGCTGACCTAAATATTAAAGCAGTAAAAATTCATGCATTCGTAGAATTCGCAACTTGTATAATAACATTATTGAAGCTAATGCGAGTGATATAATATTAAACTTGTATTATAATAAATCCAAAAGAGAATCATCAACAGGGATCAGCGACAACAGACAGGCATTATAGTCGTGGATGAGTAGCGATGGATAAATACCATGTTATTTTTAATTGTTATTTTTTATTTGCAAAGGTAAACATTTATTTTTTTGTTTTCTAAATTCTATTCTTGTATAATATAACCTAACTACAGACCAGGAGCGAACCGTGTATAGAAGCAATTATGCGCAGCTTACCATTATATTTGACTAACCATAATAATGTTTTATTGTAACTTTATTTACAGAAAAACAAATAAATAATTAACATTTATTTTAAATCATTTCCACCGTTTGTATTTTCATCCTAATATAAATATACATTTTAATAAAGCGCGCCCAGCGCCTGCAGTAAGCCAAAAAACTAGCCAGCTTATTTTTTTATACAAATAAGTCTACTATATTTGTGTGTCTTAACCCCAGTGCGGGTTTTTTCTCCTAGATTAAACTTGCAGATTACACAAATTATTTAAAGATTCTTGATTTGGAAAACAGTATTTCACACATTGTTTCTTAAGGACTATTTTTTTTTTTGAGATAGTACTTTTAAAATAAGACCATAATTAATTTCATGCGTCATATTGCAGCACATATACCGCTCCTCGTGGCCGTTTTTAGCACTATCAATTACTAGGACATTTAGCCAGTTGACATTTTAATTGAATACCTTATATCGACTGAATTCATAGTGGTATTTTTTTATTTATTTTCAATGAATTATATATTAAAGTAATAGATAATATATCCATATTATATAATATATCACAAAGTTACATCGTTTGAGTTGATTTCGTTGATGAGAGTTATTGTATCGCACAGAACCACAGAAAAATATCAATTTATAGTACATATTACTTTCATTATATTATGTACCTTCTATGTAAGTACAAATAAATGATATTTTTTATAGCTTATCTGTAAATAAAGTTACCATTTACTATTGCTACAGACACATCACGTAAATAGTTAATTATTAGTTTGAAATAATTTTTAGTCTAGAATTAGTATCTATTATATTATAACATTATTATTGTGAATATGAATGTAGATTTATCTAAATAAATATATTTCTTAAATCTCTATTGATTAATTTAAAAATAAAATAGCTTACACCTTTGTTATAGATTTTTGACATGAATTTTAAGACATCGGTAGAATTAAAATGTTACACGCTGGTACAATGATTTTTTAAACCAATAAATAAGCGATCGTAAGCCCTGTAAATACCTTTTTTTTCATTTTCCCTTCTTAAACTAATCCTTTATGTTCATTAGGATATTTTTGATAAAATTTATTTAAATATTTTCGTTTCGGGGCCATATTTTGTTAGTTATTTAATTTGTTATGTTAGTAAATAACTGTTTTCAAAAATGGGAAAAAAGTGTCGTTCAGTTGGTCTTGGATTTCGGGCCGCTGATTCGTGAGTCAGTAACACTTATTTATTTATTAATATATTAATAAATTAATCTATTTAAACATAAAAATTACGCTTTTACCAGGTTGAATATAGTCAGCTCTTAGTAAGAAAGTAAAAACCTGTGTTGAGCGAAAATAATTTACTTAAGAATAATTAAATTAAATATTTGACTAAACGTGTGAATCTCATATTCGAAATGATAAAAATAAACATTTATCTCAAATTTAAAAATAATGCAACAAATACCAAAAAATTGTTATTTCAATGTATTTGTTGGTACAATTGTAAAATTTATAAAAAATAAAAATTCTTATAAATAAAAACATATTTAAATACGGATAATCATTTTACCCAAAACTGAGAATCGAATAATCCATACTAATATTATGAATGCAAAAGAGTGTTTTTGATTCTTTCACGTCGCAACGGAGGGACTTGATTTTTTGCATATGCATCACCGGAAAGATGACAGCCGGATGGATCTCACTCACATAATAAAGGTTTCAGCTCCTTTACTTCACAAAAGTCAACAGATGGAAGAGTTGAGAAAATGTGGATGTTTAAATATAGGCAGAATAGTGAATGTTACACAGTGTAAAAAATGGCCACTTAAACTAGCCAATGAGAGGTCATAAGCCCTGTAAATGCCTAGACTCCCATATATCCGTCTCAAAAACGTTTTCCCTCTCTGTTGCAACAAATTTAAATAGTAATTAATACAGATTAATCAAGTATACCTTGTTAAACAAGCTTGTATAGCTTTGAAACAGGTTCGTAGAAAAAATAAAAAATAATTGGTTAAAAACAAAGTCGTTATTATTTATTTAATCAAAAATATTAATATCTATTTTCCTAAAATTTGTGCATAAAAAGATGATATTTTTTCTCGTATTTTTCTTCGACAGCGGCTTTAGTAATATCATCGTGAATCCATCAGCAAAACCAATTGCCGTGTTTATTGGATGGCAAGTTTATTCTATAGAATTCTTTTTCCATCCATAAAATGTCCCTGAATATTGAAAACAGAAAGATCATGACATCACTGTAGATAGGGGTTTTTACTTTTTGATACAAACAGTTTCGAGAAACTTTTGATGTTTTTGTGGGTTGTTGTGCCGTTTATTATTTCTCCTTCTTGCCGACGTGTCAGACAGCCATACAATATTTATCATCTATATATTTATCATCGTAATTTTAATTTAATAGTGGCATAAAGAGTTGTGACTTGTCTGAAGGGGGTCGGAGTTATTACCTATCAATTATTATTGTTTTTACAATGTTTATTCTTATTTCTTCTCTTTTTAAAAACAGTTTTAAATTTTTTCCAATAAAATTTTTGCTACCTACATTTTTTCTTCTAATTGAATTAGTATTTTTTTTATTTGCCTGTTATTTTATGCTTTTTTATTAGTTAATTTACATTTTTATACATATTCACTAACATATTACGGCTTTTTAGGCTGTGCCCGTGTTAAGCCATAAAAATTAACAACAAAATTAAAATTAAATTCAAATAAATAATAAATACGTATTATACATTAAACAAATTAAAATAACAATTAAAAAACAAGAAATAACAGTAATAATAGTAAAAATAGGTATTTCAAAGCGAAATTTTACACGCTTTCTCTTTTCAAAATAGATGGTACCGAAATTCCATCACGACTTCATTCATCATTCATAAAAATTTAGGTGGCAAGACTAGGTGAACGAAGTTAGTCGTAAACTTTATAATATGAATACAAAAACTATTAATATATTTATTCTTTCAGACAGTCAGGCTGTTTGAAAAGCACTGAACTCAGTTGAAATCAATTTTTAATTAACCTTGGAGTACCTACGGGCGCTTAATTGAGTTGGTAAGTGTAACAGTGTGACATTAATTTGGGTACTTGGATACTCAAACATCGACGGTAACGGGGCAGCTGATGAATTGGCAAGGCTGGGAGCTGAGACAGCCCCAATAGGCCCCGAACCCTACTGTGGGTTGCCCAAATGTGCTCCTCGTAACGAGCTTAGGCCATGGGCCAAGAAGCAGAGCGTTATGCTCTGGCAAAAAGTACATGGTCAGCGCACTATGCGAAGGAACTGATAAAAGGTTACTCGCAAAGGTTTGCCTTTGACCTAATAAAACTCAGCCAAAATGAAGTGAGAGTTATCATCGGAGCCCTTACAGGGCATAGCAGATTGCACAAACACCTTGCTAGAATGAACCTTTTCGAATTTTCTAGATGTAGGTTCTGAAGCGCAGATAGGGAAGCACCTATACGATACACATTATATGTCAATGTGATGCTTTACATTATAAAAGGAGTCTCATCCTCGGGGGACCACTGGTTAAACCTAAGGATGTTAAAGAAGTCACCTCTTACCTAATAACCCGATCCCTTACGGATCTAGTCTTGAGGGGGGGAGATTCAGCTAAATGTAAACTCTCGCCTTTCAGACAGTAGCCAGGCTCTTTATGTACATGGGCTTGGAGGGGGAGATTTAGCAAAATGTTAACTCTTGCCTTCAACATAGCAGCTAGGCTCTTTATACAGCCTGGCTGCAGACCTGGGCTCAAAGGGTAAGAACTATTCACGGGGACCCGTCACAATAGATCTTCACAAGTCGCAGTGACGTCGGGAGCTTGAACAGCACTAACATCCACCTCTAAGAATAAGAATAGGGGTTTATAAACTAAGTTTAAATTTTAAAAAAATGTCATTATATGATTTAACATATTCTGCAACAAATTATAATAATATGTTCACAGGGTTATGGACATAAGGTGAATTAGCCTCGGTAAATTGATTACTGTGCGGCGGGATGTAATGGTTTATTTTGTTTTCATTTCAATACACACGTACAATATATGTATATCTTCAGCTTAAAGTTCTTGTACATAAAATTTACAAAGTTGGCGCTTACCAATTAGGGGTTTTTCTTCCTCGCGAAGACCAAATTTACCGCCTTTTATTTAAAGCTCTACCTTTGAATTATTACACCAGTGGCCTTGGTACTATAGAAAAACGATTTTCAAAACCGCAAATAAAACTGGTATATTTCGTAATCCTAATGTAAATTTAAAAATGAAAAAATTATACGTCAAGAAAACATCGTAAGGAGAAGGCCAAAAGAATTATGGTAAACTGAAGGGCGTATCGGAATATTTATGATAATTCATTCCCTATTCGGAAACCCTTCGCCACTGCTCACGGCAACGATTGAAAATATTTTCAAAGAATCTTCCTTAAGATATCATGATACGCTAGTAATACGGAGCAAAACGAATATCTAAATATTTTTTAGATAAATAAAAAAAGTAATGAAATTGTACTTCTACGTGTCCTTTATCCAAATACATACATTCATCATGTACTTGCATTTTAATTTTCATACATGTCATAATATCCATTAAAAGACGGCAAAAGATGATGTACTATTTTTAATACATTAACATCAAATAATTTTAGTTTACAAGCCAAATTTTAGTGACAGTAGATGCGTTAAACATTTTTTGTATACAGGATTATACAAATTGCTGAAAAATCCCGTGATATAAATACTCAATATACCAAAAAAAGGACATATATTTAGTCATCTTCCGGCAGACATAAATACATAATAATATCTCAACTTCTTGATAATTAATTGACTTTTCAAAATAAACAATTATTTTTAATCACTCAGTAAGCATTGAACACTGAAATAATTACTATCGTCTTCGTATCCAGATGGATGATTCTTACCCATTAATACCAAATGCTTACTCGTACAAACATAACTAGATTACGCTGATGTTTCCATGACTGATTTAAGGTGTAAGCAACTCAATAAACTTGAACGACTACAGAATACATGCATTAAGTTTATTTTTGCTCTAAGAAAATAAAGCGCCATAGATGTGGTTTTCATAAAAATGGCGCTACACAAATTATCCTCAATAAATCAAATAAATGACCACATTTATGATTATTGTAGGCAACTGAAATGGCAAAAAATTAGACAGCGGAGGGACTAACACCCCCTCTCACTTCTGTTCCCTGTACTTCATAATCTTAACACACCTGTTTACCTCCGTGAAAAATTTCAATGCTTATCAGTTCATGATTAACTTTTTCATTCTAATTATCAAAGCACCCTCTTAGTCATCATCATCAGTGGCGCTACAGCCCGTTGTGGGCCTCGGCCTCCTCCAGAGTTTGTCTGCATTTATCCCTGCACCCCGCGGCTCTTCTCCAGTTCGTTAGGCCAATCGCTCTAATGCCACTTTCCACATTATCCAGCCATCCTTATTTCGGTCGGCCTCTGCTTCGTCTGCCTTCCGGGGTGGTAAAAAGAATCTTTTTTTGTGGTGCGGTTATCATTCATTCTGTGCACGTGGCCCAACCATTGTAATCTTCTTATTTTGATGAATTGTGCAATGTTGAGTTCGCCATACAGCGTCTCTAATTCATGATTAAACCGTCTCATCTACACTCTGTTTTGGTTGACAGCACCAAATATCTTCTTTAATATTTTTAATTCGAATACTTAAACCATATTTTCATCTCTTTTGGTTATAACCCAGTATTCGGCACCATATGTAATGACCGGTCTGAGGAGAGTTTTGTAAATAATGGTCTTAGTTTTTCTAGTGAGCAATTTGGATCCCAGTTGTTTGAACAAGCCATAATAACATATGTTAGCTGCCGATAGCCGTGTCCTAATCTCGGTACTAAAATTGTTATCGTTGGTCATTTCAGTACCTAAATATTTAAAGGAATTGACACCCTCTTAGTACCCATCCGTAATTACAAAAAGTGTCATGTGACTTGCCGATAAAATCATCTCCCATCCACTATCAAAGATGTTATTACAGTATTAAATTACGACTGAAGAAACATCTCCTTTTTCTTCCTCAATCTCTCCTCATTTTTTAATTTCTCTTTATCTCTTTTTCCCATTAGTTATTTCTTTTTTTGTTTATATTAAGCTTGTTATTTTATTTTCTATCAAATATGTTTTGTAACTCAAATTATGTGAAAAAAAAAAACTCTTATTTTATTGGTTGGTTGGAAGAAATCTCCATTTGGTAGTCTACCAATGTACAATTTACATTATGTAGAATAAAATGAATAATAATCTTATTTCATTAAAATTATTTATTGACAATTCTTGATGGAATTCCATTGTAATGATGTAATAACTTATATTTACATATAACTTATTAATTTAAAAAATATTTTGTACACTCTCACTGATTTATTTTGACCAATTAGCGCTTTCACCCTCTAATGGGCATCTTCAAACTGGTGAATATTATAAAGTGTAAGGATAATTTATATAAAACTAAATAATATCTTAAGTGTGGGTACATTTAAAAATAAGTTGAAAAAGGTACAATACGCAATATTTCAATGGAACAGAGTTAGACAAATTATTGAAACATGTGTTGGCGGTGTACTTTAAAAGAATATTCTATTATATGAAAAATATTTACTGTTTTATTGCAATGTACAGGGTCCAACTAAGGGGGCTAATAAGGGTGAGTTTAATTATAAGTACCGTTCAGCATATAAAATAGCAGTGAAAGCACTTTCTCTGCATACCTGAAAACCGTATTAAAGAATCAAAGTCTTCGTATCGTTTTGGCTAGTATTAAAAATAAAAAAAAATTGACAAAAATAAATTTCGTTTTTTTTCAATTTCGTAAACCATGATTTAAATTAAATTTACCTCTACTACTTTTATTTCCCCTTTCCAAAACCTCAGCGGGCTTGGAAAATTATACGGAGGGCTTATATCGGATATTGTCACTCTTCTTCATGACCAAAACGCAATTACAAAAACTTTTTAATTCACTTATATAATCGAGTTATAAAAATACATTACCTATATTGTATTTTCTGTACATTTAACAAAATTTATTGTTATAATTATATATTTTTTTTTTTAAGTTTACTTATCTCTACCGATGCCCTTCATACAAGTCACAAAAATATTAATTCCAAAACCATTCAATAGGGAAATATGGCATACGAATACAGATAAAAATATATGAAATTTATTTAGAAAAAATAATTGTATTTACAAAATCAATATCGATATTGTGGAAAAATGTTTTCATACGCAACTTTAAAAAAAAAAATGAAAAATATGTCCATACAAAAACGCGACATGTTTGGACTTGATAGTTGTCTTGACATCAAGATTCCTGACCATGTTCAATTTAAATTAAAACGGTCACAAACGATGTTGAAAATTTTCACGAATCGTGACGTATTAAGGGCGTGGCCAATGCAATGGACCGTTTTCGTAGGAATTCAAAATTATACATTTAAAAATGTTTTTTATGCTACCAATATTTTTATTTTTTTAAATTTTAGCGTTCTTATAATTAACGCAAATATTTAAATTTTGGTGGCCCTTTTCAACGAGTTGTAAATAACTCACTTTTAGAAAATGGAAATCAAGTTGGGGTAAAGTGGGGTTCGAACCTCGGACCTCTGACCCGTGAGTCCGCAACACTTGCCACGGGACCACAACCCGATCTATCTAAGAAAAATTTTTTTTTTTACTCGATGGTATTTCATAGATCCTTATTAATTTTAAATTGTTAAAAAAATACCGTGATATTTCCGTATAAACACCGTTTGTTTCAAAGTAATTACTAATACCTATAGAAAATAGAAAAAATCTAGAATAAGAGTTTTCGAATAGAATAAAAACAGAGATGAAAATCCTTATAAAAAAATGGAGATTAGTACGATTTGTAGTGTAATGGTTGTTGCGTTTGTCTACCATGTTTGAGGTCCTGGGTTCGATTCCTAGCGAGAGAACATGCAAATTTGATTTTTATGATGGTTTAACACTTTCTGATGATGATGAAGAATTGCACCCAGTGAAACATAGGTCACTGCATTAGTAAACCAAATTCAGCGTCATTTAATCATCTTTTTTTTTAAATATTTTTTTTAAATATATATTTGGACTCCTGTATTTAGTAGCCTTACGTGTCTTGTACAAGGCTAAGGTACTCGGAAAAAATCGTTTTTGTTTGTCTTGGAAATGGGATGTTCGATCACTGATTTTGGTTTATTACCTTTATGAGTCCAATCACCATTGTTGCAAAGTTCAAGAACAATGGCACGTGATAACTTCTTTAAACTACAGTGTGGATATCTGTTAAGGATATTCCATCTTTCCTGCAGTCTGCTTCCAGATTATGGCGTTGCAAACTAAAAATGGGCACTGAAATAACAGATGTTCGATACTCTGTGAAGAAATATCATCGCATGGACAATCATTCCTTAATTTAAACCTATATAGATAACTCCTCATAGCTCCGTGTCCGGTAAAAAATTGGGTCGTTTCGAAAGTACTTTTGTGATGATGACGGAAGTTTGCTGCATCAGCCAGCGTTGAGAAAAACATTTAAGTGATTTTACCTGTTATGTGATTTTACCTCATCTGTTACATGACTGTAAGGTAATTAGTGAGAGTCAAAGTCCATTGATCGATGACAAACACACCAAATGGTCAAATGATGGTGGAAGGGGGTGGTTATAATCAGGTTAACTTAAGTCGAAGACCCATTTTTAATATTTTCCCTATAAATTCTAACCCCATCTTAAACACAATAACACCCTACCCTTTCCCTTCTCCTACCCCACCATAAACACAATTACCCCCTCCTTATCACAGCCACTAATCTGTTCATTGTTTATTTCACATAAGTATATTTAGTTATTATACAACCCTGAAGAGGGTGACGTGCAGTTGCCATAACTAGTCGGTTGTGTGAATAAAAGGTAGTTCATAAAATAAAGTTATTTTATTTATACGTCTTAAATATAACATTGAACCACAAAGTCCAAAACATCCCTTTTGTTTTAAAATTTATTTTTTATTTAATATTTTTTGTTTTTTTACAATAAACATAATAATAAAACAGAGTTTTAAAAAAATAGATCATAATTACATATCAATGAAATACATATTAATTGAAAAATAGTAAACAAAAAATCCCACAAAGGCATGGCCTGTTCGTGGGTATACAAGAAAACGTTAATGAACTTTTGCTCCTATAGTGAATAATGGATAGTTATAATATTTTTGTATAATACAAGAAAGAAAAAATAAAACATTCTGTAAAAGATAATGTGTTTTTTTAAATTTTTTATAGTAATTAAAAACGAAAATAAAAAATATTAAAAAAAAACACATAAATATTCCTTATTATTAAAGGGCAACAAAATAAATCATAGAAAAAAAGAGTTCATATCTTTAGTTTGAATCTAGGATAGTGCATGTTTTTTAAAAGAAGGAAAATTTTGAAAGTTTGGAATCAATGAAATATTATCAGTGAAGAAAGAATTAAACATTTTTGGGCCTATAAAATATGCATGTCTCTGTGCGAGCCTCGTTTTACAATGTGGTATTTCTAACACACGATTCCTTCTTTGACTTGATCTATTTGAATTACTTGTAAATACATTTTGGTTCATAAATACATATTTTAAAAACTGAAAACAATATATTTGTCTTAGATCTAAAAGTTTAGCTTCTTGGAACAATTGGAAAGGGGTAAAAGTGCAATTTTTGCTTGGCATTATTTTTAAAATAAATTTTCAAATAGTTTCTTATGGTTCCTTTTAATCTCTAGACTTCCGTATTCCCTTCTCAAAAATGTTTTCCCTCTCTGTTGCAACAAATTGAGGCAAACTAAGCAATTCGAACTTTTCAATTTAAATAATTAATTTAGTTCTTAAAGTTACTGTGCATTGCTCGTGTACGCGGTAACGGTTAATTGCATTAGTTTACGTAATCTTTCGATTTAATTAAAAACAAGATTCTGACATTAATGCGGCGTATGGAATCCAAAAAGCATTATAATTTTTTAATCAAATTACTGACAGACATAATGCGTGTCGCGTAATCTATTATCGTCTACGTCAGAAACGTAATTTGGGGTATGTGGCTAAAGTAAACCGAATCTTGTAAGAATAATTATTAAACTCTTAATCATAAATGTACAATATTAAACATACACAAACTAGGTGGCTTGAAAATATGATGTTTATTAATATCAAAAAACCACTTGACATAAACACAACAGGACAAGACTTAAAAGTATATTAAATTGGCAATACCTGGGACAAACTCAGAAGAAAAAAAATAATATTTAGGGCGTGTTATTATTACAATACCGTTCTCTCCGGTCACGCAGACATTTTTCATCTCTTCCATGCGAAATATAGAAGATTCCTAAAATAAAGAGCAAATTATCAGTAAATACGTATTTTCATTATTATGTTTTATAATTTTAATAATATTTTTATACAACTTGTTTTTATTTTCTTATTTATTTTAATAACAATATTTTGCGTTTATTCAAATTTTTGTAAACAAGGACTGGATTCAACTCCCCGGGAAGGTGTTGTTAACATCAACATATTACAACAGAGATAAAAAAACATTTTAATGAAGGTAATATAGAAGTCTAGGCATTTACAGAGCTTATGACCTGTCATTGGCTGGTTTAAGTGGCCACTTTACACACTGTGTAATATTCACCATTCTGCCTATATTAAAACATCTATATTCCTTCAATTCGTTCATCTGTAGATGTTTGTGAAGTTAAAGAGCTGTTAACTTCACTCTTTAACAAGCTCTTTAACTTCGCAAACATCCACAGATTAATGAATTGGAGGAATATAGATGTTCAAATATGGTCAGAATGGTGAATGTTACACAGTATGTAAAGTGGCCACTTAAACGAGCCAATCAGGTCATAAGCCCTGTAGATTCCTAGATTTCTGTCTTACCTTCTTTAAAATGTTTTAATCTCTGTTGTTAAATGATATTTTTTTATTTTATTTATTTATTTAAACCAACATAGTCATAGTTATAAACAATACATAAAGAATAACAACAAATAAGACCAATTACGGGTTTCATATAGAAAAAAATACATAAAAAAACAAAACGCACAGCTCGCTAGGGGTGAAAGGAAGTGGGGTGGAAAAATAGGGAAGGAAGAGAAGAAGAAGAAATAGTAAGTTAATATAAAAAAATGAAAAAATAAATTAAAATGTAGATAAATGTACACATACAACATACATAAATACACATACACATTAACATGCATACATATTTTATTTTATTTTATTAGGGAAATCAACAGTTCTACATACATATTTTTAGTAAACAAACAGATATAGTGTATAAACTCAGAACTAATAACAGATTTCCACATAGTATACAAAGTTAGTAAAGAAAATATATTACATATCAAATAAATACATACAATTTATACATATCAAAATGTTATTTTCATGTTCTCAATAATCAAATATTTTTTAAATAATTATTTTAAGAACATTAAGTTACTGTAAATTGGGCGGGATAAGGACAAAAATGCTTGAAGAGAGGATAAGGAGGGGAGGGGAGATGTACATATTTATTATTATAATGTCTACTAAGTTACATAATACATTTTTAGTGTAAATTTTAAATCTGACAGAGTGATGTTTGTGTAATCTATATTTTTAAATTTTGTATTGTACATTGAAAAAGTCCTACGAAAAAAAGCGTTTTTAACATACGATGTTGCGTATATGTTCATATATACACACATGAACATATAAGCATACACAAATGCACATACATACGCGTATAAATATATAATTAATAATAAAATAGTGAAAACTAATAAATAAAACGATATATATTTTTTTTTAATTGATTATTCATATTTTTTTACTTATTTTTTACTTTTGTTTATATATATGAAGATATTAATTGTATCTGAACTTTTTGAATTCCTAACGTGTCCTAATTTTTAAATTAATTTTATTTGAATACCTATAATGTGCTTAATAATAACTTATATCACGGTAGAAAATTTATATTGACTGTGTCAACATTTTTAGTTTATATTATGTTCTCTTATTTTCCGTATGCAAAGTTTGTGAAAACTGTGTTTTTTTCCCAAATAAAAAAATAATTAACCCTTCTTAGTTTAACAAATAAAACACATAAAATAAAACTTTTATGACATTTTATGTGGGGAGAGAAATACAAAAAAATCCGTATCACATTACTTGGAAACGGTTAAGAAAAACGAAGTGTAGGAAGAAGACGTATCTCCTTACTTCTAGGGATTGACCATAGCGGCGAGCGTTTTGCGGCGCGAAGCAGGCGCGGTACGCATCCCGCCCGGTCATCCCCGCGCGGTCACTGTGGACACTGCACTAGTTACCATATGTTTGAGTTCACCGCCCCGGCGCCGCGCCGCAAAACATTTGCCACCACGTTCTACTGTAGCTCCAAATTAATATCAAAAGCCGCAGCAGCAGGACAAAATAAAAATTGAATTGATGACAGCTAACCTCCACCACGAAAAAGAAAATAACACCTTTGTTTAGAGCATTACTCTTAAATTGTGCATTTCCAATCTCCGTTAATTAAAAATTGGTAGATTCTAAACAATTAGTGGGCAGATTTTGGTAGATTCATTATCTACCCAATAGTGGTTGACGAGTGGGGGGGGGGGGCTGGCTTATGCTGCCAGCTCATGATTCACGATTCCCCCTAAAAAAAAGTACAAGGGGGGTGGCCAGAAATTTGCTGTCCATACAAAAACCATGAGCGAGGGAGTGGGTGGGTAGCTGCTAGTTGTGTCAAAAATATATTTGACAATTGTTTAAAATATCACAGATAAAACCATCAACTCGTGTATCGTAATTTTATAATTTAAAGAAATTTTTAAAAATCGGTAAAATTTCAGTCAGATTCGGTAGATCGGTAGATTGCTCATAAAATCTGTAGATTTACCGAAAAATCTGTATGGTTGGCAACGGTAGTGCCGGGTGAACGAAAAATGCAGTTATTTTTTTTTTCCAAGAACTAACGGTTCAAGTACCTTTTACATTACATACATACGTAAGTATTTACAGTGGAGTATATACAGTAACAACTTTTTCAATGCTTACTTAGAAAGAACATAATTAAAATATTGATTCCACACAAAAATGTTTTACAAGTAATTGTTTATAAGCTGGAAATTTCAATAAAAATATGTCACCTAAATCCAAATGTTTATTACCCAGCGCATGTAGATGATTCAGTACTGAATTGCTAGAATATATTGAGATATGATTGTTGCAGTCATAAAGTTGAACTAGCCTAGTCACTCTCACTGGTACTTTAAAACTAATGAGGGCCGAAATTTCAGGGCTGTCCAATACTGAATAAACGATTTTAAATAGAACTAATAAATCATGAATAGTTTTTCTGTCCCTTAATTTAATCAAATTTCATATATTTAATAAATAATCAATGTTATGTTCCAAATAGTCCACTGAAACCAGCTATGATCCCTGTAAATGCCTAGACGTTCATCACCCGTTCTCCATGCAAGACTGTTGCAATATGTTTATTGTAATTTTAATGTTTTTTTTAAGCGTTTTAATCGTAGAGATAGAAATAAAAGTATGATTAGAATTTTACAAGGAACAGTCAAATCGCTAAAAGTAATTTTCTTTTTATTCTCGGATTTTGTAGAAAATTTGCGAATTTTCAATTATTTTACTTATTAAATTGACATCCAATTTGATAAACTTTATCACAATGAAATAAATTTTTTTTAAAATTCTAATCAAACGATTTCTCCTTTACCATTGATCGGTGTTAAAAGGGTTTCATTTAAATATATGTTTGTACAACATATATCTGTGTCTTGAATCCAAAAAAGTACTCTCCTGTAGTATTGCGATTCAAGACTTAGCCCTTCTAGATCCAAGCCACAGATGTATTGAAAACATTTTTCAAAGGGAACAATTCGTTACTTTCATGACAAAATTTACTTTAAAATAGTTCTTTACCTATTTGTTAAATGAGTTTTTTTGTATATTGATAATATTTTGTACGTTTGTCATTTCTTATTCAAACTTGTCGTCACTCACAAATCTTAGATCCGAGATTCCACAACATAATACACGTTTTAAATTAGTTCATCTGAAGTTGTGCAATGATCGACGAAGCAAAGTTATCGTCTTCTATAGAATACAATACATACGTATAATGCAACTCTAACAGTAGTGCACGTGAAACCGGGAGTATCGTTTTACAGTACATTCACATAGTCCCAACCATGAAGAAATGAATTAAGAAGGAACGTCGCCTTTAAAGAGACCACAGAACGCAGTCAAAGTCAGTCAGTCCAACAAGTTCAGTTCAGTCAGGCAGTCCAGTTCACTCAGTTCCAGTATGTAGTTCAAGTGCAGTTACTTCAAGTCATAATCGGCGTAACACTCGTCCGACATAATTCATTATTTATTTGCCATGTAATAAATAACCATAAAACAGCAACCTCGTGTCTTCTCTGTCAATCTCAAACTGGGGTAGGAACTTTAACCCTCGGCAACCTAAATCCTACAAACGTATGGAAAATGGAAATATTTGTATAAATAATGAGAACTCAGATATAATTAATAATTTAGGTGAAAGAAAGTTGTAATATGTCTGCCAGAATTGTTTTTATGTCCATGAAAATCGGTATTTAATCTTTGTCCTGCTTTTGTGTAAATGTTTGTTTTCTGAACGGACTTTAATAAAATATGTTTTTAATTCGCCATAAATAAATTATCCTTGGGGTAGAGCACGATACGGGACATCATGTACGTTTAAACTCACTTACGCACCCCCACTCATCTAACTAGAGCTTAAAGGTTTTTCCTTGCTCTGATTTTGCCAAGGAACAAAGCTTTCCGATGTATTCTAATTACCATAATAACGAGATTAAGGTTGGTCGCGAATTTCATTTAAAAGCTCTCTTAAGGACGCTTTAAGGACGACGACGACTTATTTATTTAAACCGGTTATTAATACACACTTTGAATGTAAATTTACTTGACTAATCTGGTATCACATACGATAATATTTCAAAGCATACATTTAAATAAGGGCAGGTTTTTATTTCTTCATATATATTTTTGGAAGAAGCTTTATTCAAAGAAATTATATCGTAGCAGTAACGTTTTGAATTTTTTCAGAAATTGCATCAATTGTAAATTTTAATTGATTTTAATTTTATTGCACCAGAGAATGAAACATTTTTAAGAACGTAATATGGAATTCTAGATATTTACAGGGTTTATGTCATTGGATGATTTACATAGTCACTTTTCACACTGTTTATATTCAAAACTCTTCCATCTCTTAACTTTTGCGAAGTAAAAGAGCAAAAACGTTTGTAATTGTGGATGAGATTCATCTGGCTGATTTATTTTACCTACCAGGCAACTACCTTAAAATTCCATATTCCTTTCTCAAAAATGTTTTCCCTGTCTGTTGCAAAATAATAAGATCTTAACAACTCCCTAGGCAGTGAAATTCAGCATGTCTACAAGTATTTGGACGTACTCAAAACATTGTTTTTTTTAATAAAAATAAAATTTGAAAATAATTTTATCAAAATTACATAACATGGGCTTGTCTTTTCTCGTGTTTATGAATAAATAAATATTTGAAAAATCTACTCTATTTTGAACAAATATTTTTTGTAAAATTTCAATACGCATTATCATAACACAATGTAACATAGCTTTCATCATGTTTTTGTCATCATGACAGCATGGCAGCAATAGGCTCGTTTCACGCTTTTTTTTTTAAACTTGTATTTTTTAAAAAGGAAAAAATTACAATAGTAACGGTATTAATATTTTTTCAATGTGATGAAAGATAAATTTCCTGTAAACGTTTCAAATATGCGTATTTTTAATTACTCTAAAACCAGACGTTTTGCGTGCTATGCGACAAATAATACGAATGACGTATAAGTAGCGAAGTCGGCGGGCATGACGTGTGGTGTCAAAACAAAGTGACGCCAACTGCGAGCCATTTTGTGTGTGGTCATTTTTAAACCCAAATATAATAAATGAATACTTGTTTTGAATACATTTATAATTATATCATTTGAATTGTAAAAATCTGCTCTAAACGGATATTTTATTTTGAACGTTGTTCCCGACTTGTGAAAATACCCTACTCGAGTCAGCATTGATGAAATCAATTTTTCAATAATTGCGTCCGTAATCTCGTGATCCTATGTATTTTTTAGAGCTTTCTTCACTTATTTTGCACTCATCTAAGGGTTCAATCATTGTACTTAAGCTCCAAGTATTGCACAGAAATGTTCAATTTAGTATAAATTGGGGCTTCCTGTTTGTGATATAGCGCACTTGCTTTTATCGTGTGTACCTCGGAGTACTAACGCGAGTATAAAGAACAAAAGCGATGCAAAATTTTGATTAGCAACAACTTCACTGCTGGCGGCCATTACAGTTTTGTTTGACAACTGACGTGCAACGAATGCTTTCGTCGCTGTGCTCGGCTTTGCTCATAAACAACGTGTAAATTTCCTCATTTTAATAATAAAACATCCACAATTTGAATAAAAACTTAAGTAAAAGAAATTTATTTTGTCGTCACTTGCGGTTTTTCATATGATTCTTTTTTATGAATACGTTGTGTAGTGATCAGAGTATTTTTCTACCATGCAAGGGGTCTTGGGTTCGATTCCCGACATGGTTGACATGAAACATTTATTTTTAAAGGGGTTTTTACACGATAATATTTTATATTTCTTATACTGGCACCTGTTGCGTAAAACTGATCATCTTATCTCCATGTAACAAAAATGATCTTGATACGCAGCGATTGTTGCACCAATTCAGTGCCCTATGCACCATTAGTTGCAAAAAAGGAATGATATTTTAGGATATTAAAATATTAAGAAGAGTTGCAAAAAAAAAATCTAAACAATCAAACTAAAATTTTTATGTATAAAATACTTCAAATAAAATTTATGTGAGTAATTTATATAATATCTTATGGTGGATAATAAAATAGAAATATGAATTGAAACATTCTTGCAATAATAATTATAAAATACCTGTGATAATAACTATGTCAATTTGGCGATCCTCGACCTGAGTACAGCCTATTGTGTTGTTGCAAACTGTAGCTAACTTCGTGATTGATAATCCTACTTCAATTTTTGTACGTACGAGTGACCCTACGCGCGTTATTATTCTGAACCTAGATCAATTTACCGTTAATTTTAATCATAAGGACCCATACGTATTTTAAGATGACCTGATATATAGGTTCTGTCCATATTATCCTATTTATTAATTTGATCCCAAGTACACCAGAGGTAAAACCCTAATATGAATTCCAATTTAACCAATCGTTGAATAGAAAAGGCAGCCCATTTTATTTCCACATATATAATTTTACTTTTCATATACGAGTATTTTCTCAAATTATCAAAAATCTATCTCAAAGAATTTTCGTTAAAAATCATTATTTTATAATGGAGAATAAAAAAATAAAGAAACAAATACGAAAATCATAATAAAAAAGCTCTTAAAAGCAAATAAAAATTAGTCTGGCTGAAAAAATAAATAAATATATTTTCAATTTTAAATTTATTTAAACAGAGAGGGAAAACATTTTTGAGAAGGGAATATCGAAGTCTAAGCATTTACAGGACTCACATTTCTCAAAAATGTTTTCCCTCTCTATTGAAATAAATTTAAATATGAATAATTCCCTAGGGAGGAAATCCAGCCAGTCTGCAAGCATTTGGACATACTCAAACATTGTCGAAATATATTTTCATCCACAGACATCCAAAAAGTAGCATTATTGTAATTTTAAAATGATTTCCACACACACCCTACCCAGCCAACCAACCAACCATATTTTAAAATATTATAAAATATTATCCTTAAATCAGATTTGTAATTGAATTTAGCATTATTGATCTATATAAAAAAAGTTTCTCCAATAAAGTTATTTATTTTTTTATATCCGCTTACTTTATTTGACGCATCTTTCGAAAGCTTGATTACTGACTAAAATTATAATTAGGTATCTGAAGTATCATTAGGCAAATATCTGTAGATAAGTTAATAAAATTAATATTATTTTTATTCTCAATATTGCTATTCCGCACAAAAACAGATTGAAAAATCAAAGAAAATGCGTCTCAAATTTCTTGGCAATTTTGTGCTAAAGTTTCATTATAAAACATACTTTTAGTGTAAGTGTACTTTTATTGTTATTACACATGTTAATTTTAAATATATTCTCTTGAAATATGTTATTTAACTTAACTGATTTATTTTTATACTCTTTAAATATAATTAAAAAAAAAAAAAAAAAATATTCTTTTAAGTACTTTTTATTTATTTTATTAATTAATTAATTTTTACAGCCAAGCAATTAATCATATTTTTAAAGAACACGCCTGATGTTAAACATCAATTATCTCAATTTGAGGTTGACGTGGCTTTATACATTTTTGCATAACACCATCCATCTATGAATTGAGAAAAACTCGATTAAAAGATAACGTAATTGCATTAAATCGACACAAATGTGACTTTAATGTTTACGATAGTTCGCTTGGGATTAAAGTAACGTAGTCGAAAAACATTTTCCTTACAAAAAAGATTATCTATTTTATTGACCTTCGACAAAAACGAGAAAATCCGTTTTAATTTTGTTTATCACTCGAGGGAAATTCCTGCCTAAATCTTCCCGAAGTTTCCAAAGGCCTGCCATAAAAAATAAAACCACTTTCGCTTTCATATTTTATCTCAATATCAGATACCTCACATTTTTCATGTTTAGCAGGTAAAGGGAGATATTTTCTTGGGAATTTTTATGTTAAATCTCACCGTTTACTGTCTTTATCGGAGAAGATACAAAGAGTTTATCCGCGATCTGTATATTTAGCGATTTATTATGTTCACAACGCAATTTCATTTTTCATACTAAAAAGAAAAAAAAATGCATTTTATTTTGGTTTGAAAAACTTATTTGTGAAGGAAATATTAAAATCAAGGTATTTACTCGGCTTAAAACCTATCAATTAGCCAATGACGTATAATCAAGCCTGAAAAAGCCACTTAATCACTAATGGTTGTGACAACACAGAAGAAGTTTCTTCGTTACCTGTATATGAGAAAGTATGAGTACTACCCATTGCAGTACCCACCATTGTTCCTTTAAGGTATGCTTGGTATAAAAGTCTGTGGGCCAGAAATAGTATTGCCTTACTTATGGTGGCTTTTAAACTTCTCTAGCTCGAGCACAAATAAACATCGAAGTGCCTAAAAACATGCTAAGCATTTGAGCAATCACAATGAACAATAATGAACATGTTTTGAGTATGTCCAAATGCTTGCAGACTGGCTGGATTTTCTCCCTAGGGAGTTGTTCATATTTAAATTTTTTGCTACAGAGAGGGAAAACATTTTTGAGAAGGGAATACGGAAGTCTAGGCATCACTGGACAATCAATCCATCTAATCTTCACATTCGTTTGAAAATGCCCTAACATGACGAAACAATTGTCACAATTTTTTTATTTGTAGATATGTAAAAACAACATTAAGTGTTCAGTGGACTCAAATGAACGCCAAATTAATCAATAACATTTAATATTTATTTATATACACGGCACGCAGTGCCTTTTACCTTAAATTTTTTTATTTGGAAGTTATAAAGATCTATTCATTGACGTATGTATGCTAAATTGGTTTACTAGTTATTTAACCGGTAGAATACTTGACAGGTCATAAGCCCTGTACACTTACATATTCTTTTCTCTAAAATGTTCTTTATCTACATTGTAATTTTTTTGTTTGTGCGTAGGTGAGCAAAATTTATTTTGTATTGATTGATTTTGCCATTTAAAAATTATCTGTTGAAAGATAGAAGAATTAAGAAACATGGATATACAAACAAAGGTAAAATGGTGGATGTTACACAGTGTGTAACATGGTCTTTTGGATGGGGGGGAGCTAATAACAACCATATACTATTAGAAACTGTTCAAAAATTAATCTTAAAAATAATGCTTTAAAAAATTCGCACTTTTTCCTCTTTCCAATTGTTTCCGATTTGCCTCTTTCCAAGAAGCTAAACTTTTAGATATAAGACAAACGTATTGTTTTTAATGTTTAAAATATATGTTTAAGAATCAAAATGTATTTACAAGTAATTCAAATGAATCAAGTCAAAGAAGTAATCGTGTGTAGAAATACCACATTGTAAAACGAGGCTAGCACAGACACAGACACATGCATATTTTATAGGCCTAATTTTTTTAATTTTTTTTTTACTGATAATATTTCATTGATCCCAAACATTCAATATTTTCCTTCTTTTAAAAACCACGCACTATCCTGGATTCAAACCTGAGATAATTACTCTTTTTTTTTCTATGATATATTTTTTTGCCCTTTAACAATAAGACTGAACTAACTAGACTAGACGAGACATAAAATAACTAGACAATATTAAATTTCTAATGTAACCCTAACGGGTTTTTTAAAATTGTAAATAAATAAAAAAAATAAAAAAAGGAAAAATTTATATATTTTTTTTTCCTTATTTCCTGTTTAATTACTATAAAATAATAAAGAACCCAATAATCTTTTACATGATTTAATTTTTTCTTTCTTTATAGGAATATTACAAAAAAATATTACACCTGTCACCTGTCTATTTACTATAGGAGCAAAAATTCATAAACATTTCTTGTATACCTACGAACAGGTCGTGCCTTTGTGGGATTTTGGTTTACTATTTTTACTGTTAATATGTATTTCATTGCTATGTAATTATCCTTTATATTTTTAATACTCTGTTTTACCTCTAAGGTATATTGTAAAAAAAAAAACAAAAAAAAAATTTAAAAATAATAATAAAAACCAGCCGATGACATGTCATAAGCCCTGTAAACGCCTTGACTTCCATATTCCCTTTTAGAAAATGTTCTCCGCTTCTGTTGAAATTTGTTATTTAAACATATTTCGGTTTTAGTTTTCTCGATTTGGTGTGTCACTAATAATAATGCATTTACGCTGACATGGCCCTATTGCGGTATGTTGTACGAGATCTCCATACCACGTAATCAGACTGCTACGAATTCCTAATCCCAAGATAATCCCCAAATATGAAACATTTCAGACTCGCGAAAACGCTATGCAATAATCCGCTTCCAAAACATTACATGTATAAATAAGCATTTTCTTCTGACAAAAGTAGGATTACTCCTGCTTTTCAAGTGACGTTTACGATAGAACGAAAAGAAAACGGCTTCATTTGCGAAAAAAACTAATTAATTTTCCTTTTGTTTTCTAGATCATTTAGAAAATCAGATGAAAGTCTTTATGTGAAGACTTCTTCTAAAATAGGCTTCCATTTTTCGTAAAGATTTTTCTTTCAAAAGTTTTATGTCTGCTTTATAACAAAATGGTTATAATATCTAGAATTTAATGGCAATATTTTGAGTTTGTCTAACGTGGCGTTGTGGTGTTATATCACGTTTGTCTATCATGCATGAGGTCTCGGGTACGATCCCCGACGTGGTTGATTTGAGATTATTTTTTTTGTTTTTAATTTTTCAAATGGAAAATAAATTTTTGCGTTCTTATGATTTACCCCAATATTTCAACTTTGGTGACCATTTTAAACGAGTTGTAAAGATTTAAATTTATTTCAACAAAGAGGGAAAACATTTTTGAGAAGGGAATATGGAAGTCTAGGCATTTACATGGAATAGGTCATAAGCCCTGTAAATGCCTAGACTTCCATATTCCCTTCTCAAAAATGTTTTCCCCCTCTGTTGAAATAAATTTAATTATGAACAACTTCCTAGGGAGGAAATCCAGCCAGTAGAATGCTCATTCTCGTTTGAATAGCGATTATTTTTACTGTATTTTGACATAAAATTTACATACCGATAAATCTAACAATGTTTGTTTATCAACTAATGAATGTGTATCAAATATAACTGTTTTTATCTTCAATCGCTTACCAAATGAAGTTTCACTAGAAACGTGATCTCAAATTTATTTTATCGCTAGTCAACTTTAAATTTATCACAACACTCTAACATTGATTGATTTGGAAGAACTGGTAACGTCGTTCAAAGTAGTTAGTTTTTATTAAAATCATTTTTTTTATTTTTTTCATACATTTTCAAAAAACTTCGCCGTTCAAGTAATGCTATAATTTTTACGTAATGCTGTTAAAAAATATTATGATGTTGGGAAAAAAGAAACGAGAAAGAATATTTTCATTTAGACTTGCTCAAAGTTTGCATTCATAATTAATTTCGAGTCTGATATTATATCCAAATACATCCACTTTCATCCACTTTTTTAATATTTTCACCATTTTTATATACATTCATCATTATGCTTGGTTTTTTTCTTCCTATTTCCATGTATTTCGTTTTTCCAACATTAAGTTTTAGTTTATTGATTTTAAGCCATTTTAATGTGCGGTTTAAGTCATAATTTAATTTGTGAATGGTTTCTACATAATCTTTATCCGCTATATATATTAATGTGTCATCGGTGAATAGTTGCAATTTGCAGTGTTTTAATATTTGGGTTTTGTAAATAAAATTGATAAATAAAATTGGTCCTATAACTGATCCTTGGGTAACTCCTAATTATGTTTTAGTGGTTCAGATATTTTGTTTTCTATTTTAGTAACTTGTTTTATTCCTTGATATTATTTAAATAAATAAAGATATGATGGTTCAAGATTAAATATATTTACCGTAGTTGATGTGTGCTCTACTTCAAGATTCATAATAATTCATTTTTGTTAGATGCATAGTTCGTAATTTGTGCAGTTTTTTTTGTTGTTTGTTACATATCTGTGATTTTACGTTTATTTTTATGCATTTATTTGCACTTATAAATATATGTATATAAAATCTCTTGAAAAGATACTCAGCTACAATTTAAAATTTAGTAGAAGTATCTATTAATGGAGGATTTTAAAAATCAGGTAAACCTGTATTACCTTTGGCTAGTACAGATTGCGAACCTCTCGTTAGTGAATTCAATTCAGTGTCTGGCCTCATTCTCCTTTAATCAATGAAAAACTGGTAAAACTTCCAAAGTTCAATAAAATCTAGGTAAAATTAATGAATGTATCATGCGTGGAAGGGAGATTTTAAGACTGGATTTTTTTATTTATGGAGTAAGATTTACATGCATGCATACATATTTATGGATATTGATTAAAAGAAAAACAAGAAGAAAGAAAAAAACATTAATAATTCACACGTGGCATATATTTTTTTTTACACTTGCAATTCACAATTTGTCGCTCAACTAGACAATAGTCCGTTCTATAATAATTTGTGAATTTACCGGTTTTCAATGGAGCATAGTAATAATAAAGGTATATCAAGATTTTAAATTTATTTATTCATACAAATATACATATTATATAAAAAAAATAACGTATCCCTAACTCTATGAGGCCAAGAACCCTGTTTTGAGTTGGGATACAACACAATGAAAAGTAGAAACATACATATTATTAAAAAAATACTAAAAACAAAAACACAATTTTGATTAACATCTGAACAACACGCTTAATAGTATATAAATCTAAGCCATGTCTCGCAACAGTCTCCTGTAATGGTCTCTTCCCAAATTCCAAACTTGTTGACTTCTTATGTAAATGGCTTTCATTTTGGAGAACTTTTTATGTTCATCCAGGACATTGAACACTCTTGGGGCCACAAAAGATAAATTTCTCTTAGAAAAAATCGTTCATGGTTTTGGTATGTAATCATTACCAGGAACACCACGTACGAACATTCTGTTGGGACGTTCTCGTGATTCAATTGTTTGAATTCTATGATCGGTCTCACGAAGGTTATGTTTATAAAGATGATATAAATATTCATTACTCGTATCCGGGCGAATGAAAAATACAGTTCTGGAGCCTTATGCTGAACTCATTCGTCTTAAGAATCGTATGCGATTTCCGTAATTCGACTAGTGACAGCATTCTTGAACCACGCATACGAATGCAGTCGATCTAAAAACCAATCGACTTTATCTCGAGTGCCCCGAAGCACTCGACATTGACAATCGAATGCGACATCGCAACTTCAGCTGTCAAACTTCTTTCTTGTAAAACGCTCAGCATTCATGTTTAAATGATAAGTAGGTATTTTTGTTGTATTTTAACTTCAAATTTACAACACTGACCAATGTTATGATGATGGCGTGTCAACAAATGTACAACAAATATAGTTGTACTTATTATTAATCCATTATCAAATAAAGTTTTACTAGAAACATTATTTCAAAATATTTTTATTGCTTGTCAATGTCAAAATAGGTTGAGATATATTTATATTACCATACACTATGTTTTTAAAACCTTACATTCATGTAAAAGATGATCAAATTACAGTGCATTTGATATACTAACTCAGTGCCGTGTTACTATAAAATTACGGCCACGGAATTTTTATATTAACCATTAAACGAATTGGATATAATCACATTTTTTGTGAATATGATTGAAGATTTTTCTAGTTATTGTCAGTTTAAAGCGCACGTCTATTATTGTGTTTTTATTGGCAATTGATTAAAATGTTCTGGGCTACTTAAACTTAAACTATTCCAGAATCATAGTCTTAATATCAAACTCTGATAGGTATATATTTTAACGTGAATAATCATATTTTATTTAGGTACAATGTATTGTAGTTAAATCTTATGAAACCTTTCTCAAGCATTTCATTTAAGTATCGTAAATTCAAACTTCGCAATCCGAGTGAATTGTATTTTTAAGTGTGTTACATAGATATTCGAATTCGTCCGTTTTATTGGAAAACAGACTGGTATTTTATTCGCCTTCACAAACACATTTTTACGTTAATTGAATTGTTGGTAGAGTGTTTAATTCACACGTTTAATTTTAATTCTAATGTGCCTTTTGTAGTAGCATAAAAACAGATATTGGTTTTTTTTAATAGTTTATTTTCGTTGTATTGAATTGTATACAGTAAAAAAATATAACGAATTGAATATTAAAAATGCATTTTTTGAACTAATACTAATGTATTTGAATTTGCATCAACATTTTCATCACGTGTTATCGTAATTAAACAATCGATTTATTTAAACATTTCCAAAAAAATATTGATTACAGTTTTCGATTAATATTTTTGCTTTTATTTCATATTAATTTATGTAGTATTTTATTGTAATATATTATGGTGAAATTATATAAGTGGGAATATAAACCACAATTAATAATTCTTGGTAACTGCAGTTTTTAAATGGCTTACCGGGTTCCTACGTTTCTAATTCTAGTTCCGGTCTCGCGTTTGTACCGGAACATCTGAATCCGGAATTCGTTTTTAAAAACATTTTTTTTTTTGTTTTATTGCATTAAAATATTAAGTAGGTTCCCAGAATTTACATAAAAATATTTTGAAAATGAACGTCATTTTCATTTTCATCAACCTTTTTGTCAGCAAAATTTACTTTAAATTTTAGATGATTTTAATTTTGGTTTTTATAGAACCATGCCACGTTAAAATTATCCGTCGATTTGTTTACAAATCTTTGTACGCCACAAATGTATAAATATTTTGGAGAACTATTTTTGCTTAAATTATTTCAGTCTAATCATCGAGCAAAATGTAGTTGAAAGCGTTTACTTCAACTAAAAATATTTTTTGTTTAGTTTTATTTATTTAAACTATTTTGTAATTAAAATGCTTTCACATTTATAAATAACGCAGACTAGGTATTGTATAAGTGCGAAAGCTTAACAGTTGCTCATCTTAAACCCATTCAATTTTAGCAGCGTACTACATTGTATCAGCAAATATTTTCTTTCGATTATAATATGATACGATTTCGTTCAAT
This sequence comes from Micrasema longulum, assembly GCF_059751315.1. Lineage (NCBI taxonomy): Eukaryota > Metazoa > Arthropoda > Insecta > Trichoptera > Brachycentridae > Micrasema > Micrasema longulum. Next base: position 63,754 of record NW_028278833.1, read on the forward strand.
CAAAATCACAAGAAGCGGTTTTCCCGTATTTCCTTTGAACAAAATCAAGATAAATATGAAAATGTTCAAAATATACTCCGACAACAGATATTTGTGAATATTTATTATTTTTAACCACTGCTTTATTTAATGATACGCTGTTTTCAGGGATGATTGTATTGTTTAGTTGATAGCATGTTATTAACGAATGTTTTTTCAGGATTTGCCGTTTAATATTAAATAAATTTGTTATTTCCAGCGCTTTTCCTCCCGTTACTACTCAAACTGCTCTCTACACGGGATCCAGCAAGTTCGGCAGAACTCCTGCGAGCAGACATACATCTAGCGGTCGACTCTACATATACATCTCATGTCCCTGTCCCTGTCCTTGTGGAAACTCTCCGTAACATTAAACCCCCTTCCGCGAAACTAATTCTAATCCCTTAACTTACCCTGTTATTACGCGTTCAGTCACTGCTAATTCCCACGCGGCGCGCGCTAAATAAACGAGTAATGCAAAAATTTAATAAATCATCTTTTACCATTTTCCTTCCCTTACTGTGGTTATAAAATTTATCCTGGTTGCAAAATTATTTTCTTAAATTAAGTACATTTTTTTGTATGAATTAGCATTTCTTTAAAACCACATTTTAATATTGCCTTTAATAAGTTTAGCTCAATCGTAAAATGGCTCTCAAATGTACGCGAAAAATTCGCTTTCCCAACGCATATTTAAATACCGTCATCGTATTTATTCGTAGTGCCTATTAGTTGGCCAATCATAAAGACGTGGAATGACGACATAGTCGAAAAAACCTAGAGCGATGAATGATGACAGCATCATTTAAAAAAATACAAAACTGAGTTTTGTTTTAAAAATAAAGTAAATTAAATTATTTTGCTTAGGTTACATATATTTTTTTTTATTTTTAATTTGAACAATTACTATTATTTATTTTCTTGTCATTTTGCCGAATTCTCTACCTATTCCAAATGAACTGACACAAGCAGTGTTGCTTATTAATAAATTAAGACCTCAAGGCAAGAATATGTTAACAAACACTTTTGACTAAAAATACTTAAATTAACTAATAAAAATAATGGTTTTCCAATGAAACTAAATTCAGATTATTATTATTTAATCAGAAGTTTAAAATGAAAACGACATGTTTAAATCATAGTGACGGACATGTTAACTCACTTTTTTTTAAATCAAATCAACAACTAACGGGAAGAGTATGTTGCTTTCATTAATAACATATTCTTTTCCTTAAATTTATTAGTATCTCTTTTGTTTTCATATTTTAGTCAGCATTTGAAGGATTGTTAAATTAGTTTTTTAATCGAATTTTTAAACGTGAACAGACACGTGGTTTTTTTGTGTCAACAATAATATATAAATCACATTACCTGTTTAATTTTGCTGTAAACATGAATAATTTAGTACAAAAGTAAAATGTCATGCAATGAAACTTAGTTTATTGAAATATTTTTGATAATGAATATTATTTTTAACATGTGAAATGTATTTTTTTTTTCAAATTTACATTTTCGATAAATAATAGTAGTGGAATCAGCAGTAAAACGTGTTTTTTCAAAGAAAAGCGCAAAGGTCTTAATATTTCAAAATGACTTAAATGTGAATTTACTACTTCTTGCCATTAGGTCTTAAAATATTTCGTTTTATGCGCATAAAAGTGCAAAATTATTTTTTTTAAGGTAGAGCTTTCTTTATGCGAGAATAACGTAAAGCAGTATTTTGCCCTTTTTATTCTTCCCAGTATGACCCTGCTCTCCCATATTATTAACAAATATTTATATTTATCACTGGCCCCGTGATTTTCCATTTTCAAACATCCTCACCACCACACACACAAGATCACCCTCACACTGCAGTGTCGGATGGGGCCGCTGATTGTAACCAAATTATAGGGTTTAGCAGAAGGTACGTGAGAGAGGGGTCCCTAGTTCGGTCCTGTTGTCACTGTTTAGGGTATTGGCAAAGCACGAAGCACACCCACTAAACCTCACCTCCATTTGGATCCATCGTGCCTGCAAAGAACGTGCTCAAAAATATACAAAATGTTAATAAATTACTACATCGAAAAAAGTCGTAACTCGTCAAATTATACACTAGTTAACTGTCGTATCTACATGCTATAAATTGCATGATGTAGTTTTTTTTGCAAAAAAGAAACAAAATACCCCAAATTACTCCATAATTCACACTGTAAAAATACTAGTGCATTGCTGTAACTACATACATGCTTAACATTTGACAGTGATTTTTTAAAATAAAAAATATATTGTAAATTGTTCTACGAAAAAAGTCGTAACTTCATCAGATTATAATAATGTTGTGACTTGTTATTAATTTTGGAGTGTTTTTTTAGTGCGCAAAAAAGCGTAACGTTCTAAAATGCTCCAAAGAAAAAGTCGTAAGTCTACAGGTGTGTGGTAAACTGTCGTAACTACTTATTTTAAAATGATTGCTTTAAAGTTTATATATTTTTTGAAGAAAAAAATTGTTTGTTCCTTTCTTACTATAAGCTACACTAAACTTAATGGTGCAAAGAGCAATACATTGATAATATACTAATTTGCATGAAAGGAAAAATGAGATGTTGTAATTTAAAGAAATTTTACGTTAATATTTTCACCCAAATTGCATTCGAGATATCATCGTCGTTCCCTTTCCACACCTAATGGTGCATAGAGCAACGCTTTGGTACACCAATCGCAGTGTATCTTAATCATTTTTGTTACATGAAGGTAAGATGATCAGTTTTATGCTTCAGGTACCAATCCAGGAACAATGAAATATTCTCGTGTAAAAACACCTGTTTTAAAAATGAATATTTCTTGGCAACCATCTCAGGAACCGAACCCGTGACTTCTTGCATGGTAGGCTAATGCACTGACTACTACACCACGAGGCCGACAGAAGGATTTGAGATATGGTCAATTTTTAATGACGTAAATATTTTTATCTCAGTTTTTTCGTTTCTTATATCAGTGGATAAAAATGACTATTTTTTTAAATTAAATTAGGGGATGAAAATGTATTTTGTTTACAAACATTTAGACAAACTCCAAATATTATAAATAAAGAAACTTTGCGTTTTGTTATTTTTTTGACATTACTCCTAAATTAATAAAGCTTAACTAATCCGCCTTTTGATCTAGTGATCAGCAAGTTTGTCTGATGTAACAGATCATCAAGATACTCCTCATTTGGAGTTCTAATGAAGTGCCTTACGCGTCACCGGTTGCGGAAACGTGTGTTTTTTAATATTTAAAAAAAATATTTTTTACATCACAACAGGCCAGGAAGCTTAATTACAGGGATGAATATAGCACAGAACACCCAGGCTTGAGAAAAATCACATTTAAATTCTGTTTTCTCACTGGAGATCGAACCCGAAACCTTCCGTACGTGAGTTGAGTGTCTTAACAACTACACCACGGAGGCTGATTATTTTTCTAATCACAAAGATTTATTTATTTTCATTTTATTTCATTGGAAAGCCAACAGACATTTATAAATTAAAATATACAATTATACCACAAATACATATCATAAAGTCCAATTAGAGGCTTCCACATAATATTGTTATTGTAAATGTTGTCATATAAAAATTTTACATAACATAAAATAACTAATCATACAAAACTTATAATATTACTAGAAATGTAAATGTAATACATATTATTAAAAATATATCTACTTTTGAATATTGGTCACACAGTTGCACATTATAATAAATAATACAACTTTAGTTGACCATACAGTGTTCATTTATTATGTGCCTACATACAGAACTGCACATAACCTGCATAATATAGGCTGCGGATTCAAGGCGCAACATCAAACTTAAATTAATTTTGGAAATTTCCTTTTAAAAAGAAGTTAAAGATATGTAATTAATATCAATACAATTTAATTTCTGATTACACATATTGTAAGTTAAATTTACAAATGAATTTTGAAAAGATTTAGTGGAACATTTAAAATGTTAACAATATGATTTTTTGTATCAATTCATCCAAGTTGGGGATGCCGATCAAACCGTGTATTTAAATTATTTGCATTAAGCCTTAAGACTTCCCTAATTAGTTTAAAAGAAAAAAAGGTCATTTGTTTATGAAAATTTGGAGAAAATTCTTTGTTGTATTTAAAGCACCCTAAATAATCGGATATACGAGTACTTTTAAAATTGGGTCAAGTTTTTTTTTAAATGGAAACAGGAACAGACACTGAGTAGGGAGTAACTCATATCTTTGGAAGCAGCAATGAAACATATTTTTGTATAAAAGTGTGATATAATAAACAAAAAACGTCTTCTTAAGAAATAAAATTATTGCATTTTGTTTAGTTCAGATTTAATTTAGTCTTAAAAAGATTTTTTGAGAAGAAGAATGATTAATAAGAAACAGAGATTCGTCGAAATAACCAACTTCATATTTTTTTTGCAATGTTTTGGTGAGATTGAACCAAAGAGTACAAGTTAACATTTTATGATTTAAATCATATTTTTAACTGATTCATTCAGTAAGTCAATTTTTATTTTTAAACATATTTTTTTTCCACCACAACAGGCCAGGAGGCCCAATTACAGTGGTAAATTACATCACAGAATATTCAAGCTTGAGAAAAAATACTTTTTTTTGTGTTCTCACCGGGAATCGAACTCGGAACCTTCCGTCTGTGAGTCAAGCGTCTTAACCGTTAAGCCATGGAAGCCGCCAATTTTATTTAGTTTTATGAAAAACATAGTCTAATGTGGTATTGCAAGTTTAATATTTACATCTTTACTTATTTTTATATTTAAACTGTTCTTTTATATGTACACTTAAATATTTAAATTGTCTGTTTAAATGTAGACTTATAGATTTAAAAAAAAAACAAAATTAAGTTTGTTGGGATTTCAACACCCGGAAATAAATGTCCACTGTAAGCTGAACTTCTATCGTATTAAGAACAAAGCAGAAATTGAATCATGCATTTCATGTATGTAAACAATTCATTATCAAAACATTCAATTGAGTATTGACAAACTGCTGTTACGAGCGGATAGAAAATCGCTGAGAAACACGGAATTAGTTCATGACCTCAAAATCTTATCGGGAAGTAAAATAAATAGTTCAAATAAACACAGTCAGTTAGATAGTCAGTTACAACATAAAGTTCGCTCAGCCTCAGTCAGATAGCACAGTCAATCTGATTCAACGTGTCGTTCAATTACTCAGTTCATACAATGCAGTTACAACATGTATTTCGGACAGCCATAATAAGTTCCAACATGAAGTCTAGTTCAGTGATCAGTAACACCAATCGAAAACGTCTACGCAGTTTCCCTTTCTGTTACTCTGTTTTTACGGCATGTAATAAAAACGCTTCAAAGTATAACATTGTGGTTTTCTTCTGTCAACTTCCAACTGTGTCTACATGCATCAAATCCTACAAGTTCTAGACGAAGTGACCTATTAAAGTTGACTTTCACCTATTAGATTTGCAAAACAAGAGTACGTATTATTTTTATATGTATTTATTTAAAATGATTAACAAGATTTTTTCTTCAATCTATTATAACGCTAATGGGTATTATTTTAAAATATGGTATTTAATTACGACAGCATGAATTTGTATTTACGTGATTTATTTTCAAATTTTAAATAAAAAAACATTAAAATAATGATAACGTAACCATATTATATATTCTTTTTTTTAAATACCAAACGCCTCATCGCGTCGTCAAACTTAAGACTATCCAATTCCTAACCACAATTTCTAACCTTCGCAATATTTTATTTCACATGTCAGTCACTCCCAATCTCAGTTCAAAATAATGTATTTTTTCTTTTACATCCTGATGTAAAAAGGGCGACGAGCAACCTTTTTCTAGTCTGGGCCAGATTGCCAATTTCCCTCAGAGTTGCGGATCGAAAGATCAAAATAAACATCCACACATAGAAAACATGTATGTATAGGTTCTAGTTCTAGTAGAACACTGTTCACAGTAATTAAAAAAAAACACACCAAAGAGGCGGCCTCCGTGGTGTAGTGGTCAAGACGCTTGACTCACGCACGGAAGGTTCCGGGTTCGATTCCCGGTGAGAACACAAAAATTAAAATGTGATTTTTCTCAAGCCTGGGTGCTCTGTGATGTAATTCACCACTGTAATTAGGCCTCCTGGCCTGTTGTGGTGCAAAAGAAAATGTAAATAAAGAAATCTTGTGCATTAATATCAATTGAATAGTAATTATATTTACTAAAATTGTTTCTTCATTTCTTTTGTTTTTTATCACCTCAAATGACAATTGTGCAGATAAAAAACCTTTTCTTCTTTAAGTGCCATGTATTATGTGGAGGTTGGCGATCATCAAAGCTACCTCCACCTTGTTTTCTGCAGAAATAAACAGTGATGTGGTACTCTTTCCATGCCACTACCTCAAATTTCGGAGCCAGAAAACCCTTCGACTGCCCGGTCCTCTTTTGCCTCGTATTCTTCTCTGTATTATAATTTTTGGAGCAGGTATTTTTCTCCTCTCAGTACATGGCTAATGTTTTGCAACTTCTTAGTTTGTACATTTTCAAGTTACTCAATATTATTTTTCATACGCTGTTGATCAGTCTCATCTCTCCAAGTGAGCTTGACCATTATATTCTCCTTCTTGTCTCATTAGTCAGAGTCCAGGCTCACATAACATAAATATAATAATACTGGAAACAAGTAACATAGGACAATACATATTTTTAGATCAAGGGAGAGGTCCTAATTGGCAGGATGTCTTACATTCTTATAAAAATTCCTCGCTCTTGTTTAATGCGGCATTCAGTCTCCTGACTATAATCCCATCTTTCATTATTCATGCATCCAAGGTACTTACTTAGTCTTGTACCATTTCTAAAAATATTCAAATCAGCACTTGGCGTTTTACTAACAGTCATTACGTTGGTCTTTTTTACATTAAGATTTCAACCGTATTGAGTGCTGATAGTGTAAACATTATCTTTAAGAGTCTGAAGTTGTATGGCTGTGAGACTTGGACTCTGAAAGTGAACACTATGAATAGGCTGGAGGCTTTTGAGATGTGGTTGCATCGCAGAATTCTTAAGATATCTTTGACAGACCTAATAACGAACTCAGAAGTCTTAAGTCGAGCTAGAACGAACATAAAACTCTTAACCACCATAAAAGTTCGCAAAATTTCATATCTTGGGCATATAATGCGTGGAGAAAAGTACCACTTGCTTCATTTAATTTTGAAAGGCAAGATTAAGGGTCACAGAGGGGCTGGAAGAAGACAGATATCCTGGCTGCGAAATATACGAGACTGGACTGGCTTCAGGACTGTGGAGCAGATTTTCCGGGCAGCACAGGACAGGGAGACTTTTGCCAGAGTGATTGCCAACGTTGGGGATACCTGACAGGGCACTAAGAAAAGAAGAAGAAGTCTGTAGTTCTCTTGATCGTTGCCTGAAGTACTATGTCATCTGCGTAACGCAAGTTATTTGACAATGGTCCCATTAATTGACACTCAATTTGGTATTCTGCAGTGGTTCATTGAATATTGCTTCAGAGTATACATTAAAAAGTACCAGTGACAATATGCAGCCCTGTCTCACTTCATGTATTATTTCAGTCTCGGGGGATTCGTCATATTTTACCTGTATTGTAGTCAATTGGTTCCATCAGAGATTTGCAAATATTCGTATATCGCTATCATCCAGGCCTATTGTTTCAGAATGTCGATCATTCGGATCATGTCGAATAAAAAACGCTCGTGAATAATTGCTTTATGGATTGGATTAAAAGCATTGTTACTATTGAATATGACATGGTATAATTTGACGGTAATAATAAAAGATTATTTACTAAGAACTTTTTTCGTTAAAAATCCCCTCAATCTCACTGATGACATTATTTATCTGGGTGAGGCATGTACGAGTACATTTTTTTCTAGTTTCGGTATTACAAAAAAAAACCTAAATAAGTCACACGCGGGTTCGATGCTTTGAGTTTATAAACGAATGTTGGTACGCTTAAAACTCCGCATTTCCGAGGGGAGGATCAAAATATCCCACGGCCCGGAGGTTGCCTACACATGGTTTACATATTGCGTAACAAAAATCCAAACCTACGAAATATTGTATCTTAATGTTATTTATTTTTAAATGAAGGAAAAAATACGATTCAACTTATTTCGAAATGCCAAAGTACCCCTTTGACATATTTTTTTTTTGCATCTCAACGTGAAGACAATAAGAAAGGATGTTAATTAAAAATAACTTTAAAAATATCTTTATAAGCGTAAAAAATATGTAGTGATTAGAAAAAACATTTGTATATTTATTGTGTGAAATCTTTGCATGGCTATGGTGTAACTTTATGGGTATCTTCTCATATTTTCACTTAGCACTTGTACACCATCATCCACTAATATTTACTAACAAAACATTCTTCAGCCTGACGATGTGTCCTTGTATAGTGTTCTCTTCCTAATTTCTTGTTTGTTTCCATATTGCTTTATTTCCGATTACTGTATAAGTACCTAGATGAATGATACATGGCCACGTTTACATTTTATCTAATAAAACTATTATTTATACACATTTATTTTACAGACTATAGCTATTACTGATTCAATACTATTGAAAGAACTGTGCTTCAAATGAGTTGCTTTTACTAATTAAATTAAAAATAATAAAACTTTGTTATTAACCACTTATTATTTATTTGATTATCGATCAGTCTCGGGGCAACTGCATGCTCCCTTTTCAAGATATAATGAGGAAATTCAGTGCTTTTCTAGATTTTATAAATTTTATAGAATATTAGCCTAAAGTTTTTTATGTATTTTTTTATGCATCGTATTCTCATAGCTGTGATTTTTAAAGTTTTGTAATTACTTCGCCCGTGACGACACCTCTTGTTTTCATCGGTGAGTTTTTCTGGCATTTAAAAGTAGCTGTCAAAAAATTCTTAACGCTGAAAAGAATGGCTTCCCGGAAACCAGAAACCTATCACAAGACATGTCGACGCTATCATTGATTAGTTGATTGACAAGATCTTGTGGCGGCGTTCAAACAAGTTAATTTTTAAATACATTTTCGGGAAACTTCACTGTACAATGAAATGCTCTAATTTTTACTCATCAAAATATTTCTTATATCCAATATCCAATTTTCCGTAGCACTGAACTTCCTCTTTACGGAATTAATATTATAATTTGTTGATAAGGTTTTTTTTTATAACTGTATATTTTTATAAATAATTTACTTCTTTTTTTTCTATGAATCGATATTTTTCAATTAACATAAGATGTAAGATAATATATATTATATTATGTGTAAATTTTATACATTGATTATTTTTAATTTTGTAATTATGAATGTGTTATAAAACAAATTCAATATCGCATTTAATTTTTATTTTTATACGTTTCCGCTCAACGCAGGTTTTTACCTAAAGACCCACTCAAAATATACTTAAAGTAATTATATAAATAAAATAAAAACATTTTTTTCTCTTTTTGATATTTTTAATATGATTTAACTGTTTATACCTTTAACTATATAAAAATGATACTTTTTTTCATTTCTAAATAAATAATTTTGAAAAAAAATTGTTTAAACACATGATCTTTATTATGTTTATCTTATACAAAAGCACGCTTTGAAATATTTTGTAATAGAGTACATTTTTTTGCATGTGCACACAATTAGCGCATAAATGCACTGCTTCAAAAAAAAATGTCCTGAAAAGTAAATTTTATTTTTAAATTCAAGAAATCATTTGATTTATTTTACAACATTCTAAATAATACATGTTGAATTACAAAAATAAAAACTATTTAACAAGTGCGATTTTGAATGTAAAAATATATTTTAGTTTATTATAAATAAATTCATTTATATGATGAATATGTATACAAAATAATAAAAACACCTTCATATACCTTCATAATTATCTTACAAAAGTACGTGTTTTATTAACTGATAAATCATTAAAGTAATTCATTATAAAAATGATTATGTGGACAAAATGGTATATATTATTTTTGATATCACACAATTCCTTTATCAATTAATTTCAATAGATATACTTTTTTTCAAAAACGAATTTACTAAAGTTTATAAAATGTGTAGATAAAGCGAAATATTCCTGAAAAAATATTTGAAGCATTACTACGAGTAATCAAAGTGTTGTTTAATCAGGTTGTGGTCCAGTGGCTAGTGTGGAGGACTCGCGGGTCAGGGGTCCCAGCTTCTAACCCCACTCTACCCCAACTTGAAAACCATTTTCTAATCGTGAGTTATTTACAACTCGTTGAAAATGGCCACCAAAATTGAAGTATTTGGATAAATTACAATAACGCCAATATTTTTTTTTTTAAAGACGTGGTCATGAATAAAAAAATTCTAGTGATTGACGGTCTCTTATTATTTTATTTTACTTTAATTATTATTTGATAATCACTAACCTATCATAATAAATACAATCAAACGCATACAGTTCATAACTTAATTAATTATTGCGTAAATAAATATTGGATTTTAAATCGTCACTTTCTCCTTCATTCTTCATTTCTGAAAATTGTGCTGTCCTGTTTCGTCCTTAGGTGTGGCTGCAAAATCCTTTCCATTTAGCCTGCATCCTGCTACAAGTATTAAAATATGATTGATTGATTACATGTATTTGGGTTAATTTTTAATATTCCTGTGAATTGGTCCTGCATACTAACAGTAAACTGTGTAAAACTGTTAATTTATGATTGTATTTTTTTCCTGTGAAATTGATTTGTCACCTAAAATAGTAGTTGAGATCAAATAATTCCTTGTATTGAAATATTTTTGTAGTAACAAAACTCTTTTTCAGGTTTCTTTGTCACCGAGTTCTTAAAATGATGCAGGTCGAAATCCGATTTCAATATCAGGAAAAACCGAGTTTTTTCTTATTAATCTTTTTACTTTTAAGTGACATTATTGCACTGATTAAAATTTACTATTTTCTAAAAAAAATATTTAAAATTTATGTCATTGAAAATTAGTTTACTGACATTAAGACCTATTTTGACATCTAGGCTATCATGTAATATAGAAATAATAGTTATATAAATCGATTTTCGTCCTATACAGCATTTTAAAATTGTGGTGATAACATTTTTCAAATAATTCATGTATCATTGTATCCTTGGTATAACTGATAAAATTTCTGATCTGATTTGTGCTCAAAATAAATATTTATTGAACCTTTAGTTTTATAACTATAATACATTTTATTTATGTTTTTAGGTGAAAAGGTAAGTGGTACGAGTGCATACAACATTTTATAATTGTCTTTGAAAAATACAATTATTTTTTATGAATTTGTTTTAAAATTGTTATGATTTATTATAATTTCCATCAATGATAAAGTTTTCAGGTCATTTAAGACTCAAACTAGTGGGTCGCCAACATCACATCCCGCCTTATATTTTTCATTTTTTTTACAATTTGAACCGACGTGCGTCCAGCTCAAAGAATATCTTCGAATTGACAAATAAATTAGTATTACGTAAGAATTATTTCGGCGCGCTGCCGCCGGCCACGTCAATACAAATTTCGATGGAGACTAGCATTTCAAAATATTCCCAAAGTTTTATTTATTTATTTAAAAGCCTTGTAGGCTTTTACATGTCTTTTTTATGTATATAAATATGAAGACAGACATGTATTTTACACAAAAGCTGCAGAAAATAAAAAATAATTATAAAGAATAAGAAAAATTATAAAATTAAAAAACCACATTTACATGTTAGCTAAAAATGTATCGGTATTCATATAGTACATACATATTTTGCAGTGTAGAGAACAGGAGAGCACTTTTCCCATAAAGTATATTAAAATAATCTTAAAATTAGAAGAAGTTAGAATTAGAAGTAATCTGAATTACAGTGGGAATTGAATTACCTCGATGTGGATTTAAGCATAATTAGTATTATTAAAGTATTTTACTTAATTTATATGTGTTCATGAAATGGCAATATAATGTCTGTAACAGGCACACGGAGCATGATAGAAATGTTCCTGCTGTTTTGATGTTTAACTTCTTAAGAACGCACATAGAAAACTAGAAAAATATTCTAAAAGACTACTACGGATTCCCAAATAAACACTTCGTTTATAGCGGTTGAATTTATTAAAGTGATTATTCTGTGTTGAAGTATCTGAAACACAAATTTAACTTTACAAGATTTGTTAAAGAAATAATTAAAATCCCTTGTTTACAAAGCCACCTCATTAATAGGGACAGCCATCCTCTTTATACAAAAGACACTTGAAATCGTGGGACAGGTTCTCCTTTCTTAGGATTCAGTTCATTCTAGTGCTAATGAAGACAGTTCCCAGGGGAGAAACTCAAACAATTCTATCCTAAAGGTGTACTCTGTGCTCCTATTCTAGGACCGTTCGCTTTTTACAAAATGGTTAGACATAGTTTAATCTGGCATTTGACTTTGAAAATGAATAATGAAGAAGAATCTTTGTACAAAAACTACGTACCAACATAGGTTTGCATTATTATTTATATTATTTTTTATTTTATTTTATTAATTTTTCACGCCCACAAGGTTTTTACATACATGAAAGTTATATAAAATATGAGTATATAAACAACATAAAATTTAAAAAATACTACATAAAGCAACAAAAGAAAGAACAGTTTATAGAAGTAAAGTTGGTATTTAAAAAAAGAAGATGAGTATATAAACAACATAAATTTCAAAAAAATACAATATAAATAAATAAAAGATAGGAACAGTGTTGAGAAGTATAGTTGGTATAAAAATAAAAATAAACAGATTTGTATATTAACAACTTTTTTTTAAAAAACAATATTAAGTAATAAAATTTAGAACTGTGTTAAAGAAGTTTAGTTGGTTAAAAAAAAAATTAAATAATAATATTATTCTTTTTTTATTTTTAAATAAGCTAAAGAAATGCAGTTAAAGGTTTAAAGCAGCTAGGTACAAAATGTTATAAAATACAATATGCACAGAATATTAATTTCTATTTGATATGAAACATATACATTAATATTTAAAATTTACAAGACTAATCTTATTTATTTATCATCTATTTATTGAGTATTTCATGGTTACAAATATATGTTTGATTTGGTTTCAAACTAGGAAATTCTGGTTTTTAATATCGTTCCCTTTTTTAAAATTGAAATAGTCTTTATTTTCATTTTCATTTCGTTAGCAAATGTAGTTGTCATTTTTTTCAAACGGAATATTCCGCTAAGTTTGGGATTAAGTCACCACATGGGAAATATATGATTTGGAAGGAATTTATGAAAAATATACACTTGACCTTGACCAATTCTATAGTATCTATAATATCTCGTTTATTTAATATGTTAATAATTGTAGACTTAATAAGCTTTATATATCAAACCGAGTTGTAGTTTTGTGGAGCATGGACTTACGGATCAGAGGTTCTAGATTCAAATACCGCTTTTGATTTCAACAACTTAATTCACATTTTTCCAGCACAAGTTTTTGCATGCATTTGCAGTGATATATTACTTTAAGATGCGTCGTCTGTATCTAGACCGATGAAGGTTTCAGTTCATGGTTTAAAATATTATCAGAATCCTGGACGAGCGTTTTTGATTTGATGTCAGTTAGAGGTCCTGGGTTTGATTATTGAGAAAACTTACAAAAAATATTTATTTATGAGGTAAACTTCATAAAAATATTTTATTTTCCCTAAACTGGCACCAGCAACGTAAGACCCTTTCTTCTCGTAACATATTATTAAGACGCGTTCCATCAGATTTTACAATGCGAAGCCCTGTGCACCACTAGGTGAATATGAAGGTTTTATGATGTCAATGATATTTCGTTTATTAAATAATATGTGATATAAAACGGATAGCTATCTCGTGGCTACTGTTCGGATTCAAGAATCAGAATTCCGAAGTTCGAACAGCATCTACTTTAATTTGATTCCGATCTTATAATAGTAAGTTATTTACAACTCGTTGAAAACAGACCCAAAATTAAAATATTGAGGTAAATCGTAAGGAGGTAAATTTTTCTTTAAATATAAAACCGGTTGTGACCCCTTGGTATAGTTATGGACTTACAGATCGAAGCTTCAAGATTCAAATACCGGTATAGATAACAACTTTTTTTTAATATTTCAAGCACCACCAATCAGTTACTGACGACTTTTGGAAATTGAAATGTTTTTTGGCAAAGAAAATTATTTTCTTAAATGCTTAGTCTCTAATATATTCCGTTCTCCGAAAATTCGTGTTTTTTATGTTTAAATGTGCATAAAATATTAATCGATACAAGACTCGTTGGACAAAACTAGTCTAGTAGCGACGGGAAGTGACAATATGTAACACCCCTCAGTAATACGCCTTTAGTTTCCTACGGGATACGACTTTGAATAAAGAGGTAATTGGTATTTCCCTAACTTAAAACAGTTTATATAAAAAAAAAAATATCTTGTTCACTTGATTTACATTTTAGAAGAGCACAATTTTATTGTTTAAATTTTAGGTTTTGAATGAAAAAAATGCCATTTAAGAATATAACGAATGCACGAATTTGGGTGTAAAAAAAGTTATATAAATATGACCATTTAAAAAAAAAAATTAAACACAAAATAAGTTATTAAAGATAAATATCCCAACAATGATAGAACAATCATAAAGTAATAAAGAAGTCAATGTTTGACTTTTCGCAATGTTAAATTCACCATTTTGCCTAATGTTAGGATTTTCCACACCTCTACAATCTTTGAAATTGTGTACATTTCTGAAACTACGTTAAAATTCTAAGATGAAACTCTAATACCTTTTTTGTCTACAAGTATTTGGATGCACTCAAAACTTTAAAAAAATTAATTAAATTTTTTAATTTACTTTTTGGTATCAATTTTTTTTATTTCAAGTTTGGCATTTTTATTTTTAAAATCATCGCATGGTTTGACAGTTATTGTATAAAATGTTTTGAGTTTGTCCAAATATTTATGGACAAAGACTGGATTCAACCCCCCAGGGAGATGTTAATATTTACATATTACAACAGAGATGAAGAATATTTTAGAGAAGAAGAATATCTACAGGGTTTATAACCTGTCATTGGCTGGCTTAAGTAGCCGCTTTACACACTGTGTAACATTCACAATTCTGCTCATACTTGAACGTCTATATTCCTTTAATTCTTTTTTATGTTTGCGAAGGTTTTAGCTCTCCAATTTCACAAATATTAACATATGGAAAAATTGAAAGAATATATACGTTCGGTCAAAATGGTGAATGTTTCCCAGTCTGTAAAGTGGCCACTCAAACCAACCAATGACAGGTCATAAGCCCTGTAGACTTATATATTCCCTTTTTCTAAAATGTTCTTTATCTCTATTGTAATAAGTTTGTTAAGGCACAGGTAATCAATTTTTTTTTGTATTTATTGATTGAATCGGCATTCGGACTTTCTAAATATCACCATTCATTTTTTTTTAAATTTATTTTGTAACACTTTATATACATATAAGGGCGGGCATATTGCCAAAATGCAATTTTTTTTATTCCTACCCAAACCGTTCAGTTTGAGAAATTAAGAAGAACATGGACATACTCCAGGTATTAGTAAAAACCCTTACAGTTTTACACAAAATTTAAAGCAAAAATATCTTTAAATCTACACTAAACAATGAAGAAGAAAGGAAAAACTCGAATATTTAGATAGTCACAATTCAATCTTTATTTGAATTTAAATAAAAAAGAGGCATCTCTAACATTAGTGGGTAGATTATTCCACAATCGAGCATCTTTTACCGTGAAAGAGGAGGCTAAAAAAATAGAGCGGAGAATAGGTATTCTTTAATTTTTATTTTTTCATCATTTTTTTATTTATTAAGATAACAAATATAAGCAGACAAAATTACTACTAAATACAAATTTTATTTGAATTAAATACATATATTTACATTAACATTTCCTATTACGTAAAAGAAAAAACAATTCTTGTGTACATAATGGATAGTGACGTCTTACAATAACTTTTTTATTTTATTTTTATTATTAATATTTTTAACATAACATGTAAATTACAAAATAAAAATTACAAACGATGTTTTTAATCAGTGCTACACAAAGAAGAATTATAAATGTTACTTTTCTCTTCTGTCTTAAATATATTGGATTCCTTGCTGCACTTTTAATTTTCTTTGTTAATTTCATTGAAGAAAAATATAGAAAGAAAGTACAATGATAAAAGTATTAAAAGAGATCTCTCGTTACTAGAACCAAGATACAGTCCATGTTGTGATAGAGGTTGGAAGAGCTCTATCAAGTGAACGGGTGAACTGGAAATTTTCTTAATATTGTGAATAAGTGATCGAATGTGAATTTTTCTTCTATGCTTGATTCTGAGCCAACAACTGATTAAATTGAAAAAATACAGCATTACTCAAAAACAAATATCAACAACTAAAGCAAAGCAGATTAGTTCACGATAATGATCATGCCAATAACTATATTACGACGCGTCCTTATAATTTTCCAGTATCTTTACCGGAGAGCAGCCATCGAGTTAAAACACTCGAAGATTTTAGTTATGTTTCACTCATAGAACTGTATTCTTAATGCGCCCGGGTACGGACAAACATATATGTATGTTCCGTACAAGATTGGTTTTTGCATCACCTGATCCTTTTCTTACCAAGTTGTGACACCCAAAACACCTTCCTTAGGCTTGACACGTCATAAACCACAATATAATTTATTTTTCTTACATCGCACAAAATATTTCTCTAAGGGTAAAATGTACAGGGCGATACAGTTTGTGTCTTGTGAGAAATGTATGTATGGCATTGGATATAAACATCATACCTACAAGCTCTGCCTACCCACATACCATAAGTCTTCGTTCACACTCTCGAAGCACCCTCTTAATCCATCCATAAATCCTCCGTCTTTACTTGCAGTTCTGCAGAACGGCGTTTTTCTTTTTTCTGGGTATATTTTTATTTATTCATTTAAATCTCCAAGTAAAAAGAATAAGTAATTTAGCGGATGTATTGCTAAAAGCTAAATCTTCGGGCCAATCAAGAAACAGACTGGTCAAAAGACCTATGTAAGACCTTTATTAAAATATATATATCAAGTATGGAGTCCCCATGTGAAGACATCGAGCTATTGGAAAAAGTCCAATGATGTGCTACGAAAATCCCCACATTACTCAAAAGGATGCCTTTCCACGGTAGATTAAAAGCACTAGGACTTACATCATTGGAAGAACGACGGTAGAGGGGGGAATTGATTGATACGTACAAGCTACTCAATAATTACTATGACTGCCACTGCATGAGATGTATCAATTATATCCCTACACAAATTCACGGAAACATTACTGGAAGCTCTATCGTCCCCAATTTTACCTTAATCCAAAGAAAAACTTCCTTTCCAGCAGGGTAATTTCAGACTGGAATAAATTACCAAGTCTAGTTGTCCATTCCATTTCGATCAATCAGTTCAAAAATCGATTGGATTCTTTTTTAAGGAAGAAAAACGCAGACAAAAAGCAGTACACGAAATAAAGGCACATCAGCAAAGGCTGCCTGCCAACAAATTTTAAAATTAAAAAAAGAAAAATTTATGTAATAAATATATCAAAGAAACATACACGAAAAAACCTAGTTAATTCAAAATAACATCTGTTTTCCAATGGCTTGCATATGTGAGCTTAAATAAAAGTACAGTATGTTATACATATTAAAGTAACATGCAATAATTTGTGTTACCTACAAATAATATTTTTAAAAAAAAAAAAAAAAGAAATATTTGCGTTCTTATGATTTACCCAAATATTTCATTTTGAGGGCCATTTTCAACGAGTTGTAAATAACTCACTATTAGAAAATGGAATCAAGTTGGGGTAAAGTGGGATTCGAACCACAGACCTTTGGTCCGTGAGTCCGAGACACTAGCCACAGGACCACAACCCAATCTCAAAATCAATAATGAAAACTTATTACTCGATTGTACAATCTTTATTATAATACGGTTATTTTGTATCTGCCAATATATTAAACCCTCTTAAAATAGTACAAAAATTAATTATCAGAGTAATTTCAAATAAACGCTTAACATTTACCACAAAAAATCCATATACATTATTTTAAGTTCATTCAGTAGACACTATTTACAAAATAAATTATATTATACAAATTTACAATGAAGAACAAATAAACCAATTTGAGATGGATTAGTCAATCAGATACCAAAATAAAATCTAAATTTCACACTAGTCGTGGTCAAAATAGTTTTGTTTTCAAAATAATTAAAAATTACAATAACTCCCACAATAATTTAAAAACTAAAATATCACTAAATAAATTCAAAGAAAATTTTAAGAAATATTTTGAATCCGAGAAAAAATAGCATTTTATTTAAATTAGTATTAATATTTTATTATTTTCTTTTTATTTCGTATAATTTTAATTTTTTTCTATGTATATTCGAAATAATAAAACATAAAATGACCAAATAACTATAACAGTGTAAGTCACCAAACACAAGAGCTATAGTATATATTTTTTTACGTGAGCTCCCATGTAAACAAACAAAATGCTTGACATTCATGTGATCAAATAGGGCCCAGCTTTTCAATCCATACTATTCATATCTCTCGCGTTCTTTTTTGAAAAACTTTGAAATTTAATGTTTTCTAATAAATAACATGTAAAAGAAAAAATAATATTAAATTACTTATTGATTTACGTTAGTTGGTAATGTGCAATTCGTAATGTTGTTATGGACAATTAGATGTAGTAGTCAGCGTGCTTGCATACCATGCAAAAGGTCTCGGTTTCGATTCCCGACATGGTTGACATGAAACATTTATTAAAAATATGTTTTTACACTAGAATATTTCAAAGTCCCTGGACTGGCACACGAAACGTAAAACTGACCATCTTACATTTATGTTATAAAAATGATCGATATGCGCTATGATTGGTGTACCAATGCAGTACCCTATACACTGTTATGTGCAGAAATAGAATAATTATGATAAAAATTGTGATTGCTCAGTGTCCGGGCGGATAAAAAACACAGTTTACAATGTTAAATTGAATCAGATTCATAAACAATAAAACTTTATGGCTTAAAAAATATTTAAAAGAAAATCGACTGCACAAAAGTCCACCCGTAGTGCAGTGGTTGACGCGTTCGCCTATCACGATTGAGGCCACTGCGAGGGGTGACTTTTTTATGGAGAAACTACAGTTAATTATTCGTTAATTTGTCCCTACGTAAGTCTACCCTAAGCAATATAAAATGACAAGTCTGATACGACATCGTTATTCTGCTTCTGCTGAGAACAAAATGGTTATTTTTAATGAAAGAATTTTGGTGTATTTAATGACCAGCCAATGAAAGAATTTTAGTGCGTTTAATGGCAAGCCAATGAAAGACCATAATCACGTGAATGTCTCAGTTTTTATATTTTTTTCTCAATCATTGTTAAGTCATTTTTATAAAACGATTTTTTTTGTAAGTGAAAATATTTTACTATTTGTTATTTACTTTGTTGAAAGACATTTTGAATTTATGTAAAATTCCAAAGTGTTTTATTTGAAATAAATTGAAAATATTTTAATCATCCTATAAAGTTGTATTTTGGGATTCTATATTTCGTGAGAAAGATGTGACATTGAATCTGATTGTACAAAGGCGTATGGCAGATAATCATATAAGATAAATGATTCATCTCTGTAAGACTGGAAACCCTAGATTACTTTAATTTACCTCAACACTAAAATTCTTTCTTTTTTGTTAGGGCCTAATTAATTTCTTAAATTCTCCCTTAAGTTTCTACAGTATTTTATAATATTATTAGATAATTTTTATTTTTTCATGCTTTATTAAGTTAATTCATAACATTTTAAGAACTAATATAAACTTTTTATGATATAGTTTTTTTTCAAAATTTCTTAAGAACATATTATTTTTAAATACTTCAAAGCTTTCTATTTCTTTTATTTCTTCGGGTAACTCATTTTAAAGATTTAATGAATGATTTTTTACACTATGTTTTTCTCCGCATTGGTAATTTTATATTTTTTTATCCCTAGTTTCATATGTATCACATTGTTGATTTAATTTAATAAGATTTATTTCCTTAATTATTCCATATATAAAAATTGCTTTATTATATTTTGTTTGTTGCTTAACTGTGAGCAAGCTGATATCTTTGTGCATTATTTAACAATACATATTTCTTATGAGTGTAATTCTATTACCTAATTTTGAAGAATTTGAATATTTTTTATTTCCTCTTCATTGCATAAAAAAAAATTAAAGGACAGTCATTTATGTGAGGACACATTTTATTTGATTGGAATAAACGGCACTTAATGCCTTTAGCATAAAAGTTACAAATACAGTTAAATATACATACATGAAAGTATAATTATAAGTAATACAGATCATTTAAAACAATATTATAAAGCCCTGTAGATGCCTAGACTTCTATATTACCTTCTCTTAAATGTGCTTCATCTCTGTTGTAATGTTAATATTATAATCAACAAATTAAGAATGTCTAAAAAAGATAAATTTTATGGAAAAAAAAGTATTACCAGTTATAGAATTATCGATAAAAAATAATAATTTGGTATCAGAAATACTTTGAACCAGTTAAAAAAACTAAAAAAAAAATTAAACTACATTAAACGAAAAAAAAAAAAAATTGTACGTATTATTATTTAAAACTAATACTTAGGTAAATAGCACATATTTAAAAAATATTAGATAATGATGTAAAAAAAAATATATTAAGAGAAATATTTTGTACTTATAAATAAATTGAAGAAAAGAAACGAAAAAAGAAAAAAAAAACACTAATAAAGAATTTTAAACAATTTTGAACAAAAGTAACAAATAGTCATCTAGAAGTATTACCAATAATACAGGAGAAGAGCCGTTCTACATGTACTAAATTTCATGTCCAATGAGTCACCAACGTCCTGGTACTCATTGCCTAGAGTGTGAAGTCTATTGATGACTGCATTTTTACCGTATGATGTCGAAGTATTGTTGCCTCAGTATTGGTAGGTTTGCTGAGTTGTCCTTTTAATATTATTGATTTATAAATAAGAACACTACTTTTTATGTCTATTACATTTCTTAATCGTCCCATAAGCGTTTTTTTTTTGTTACGTATTGAGAATGTGTTTTGAAATTTAAATATCTAAGTAAACTCCGAGAGACTTTATTTTATCCACGGCATTTATATTACCAATTTTAATATTGTATCCTTGGGGTATATTTTTCTCCCAATATTCATATATATTAAATACTTGTATTTAAGAATCTATCGCTTTTCAATTTGTATTAAAATTATGTTTTATTGCTTGCGGAAATCAATAGCAATATAATTGATTTCACGAACTCTCTAAGAAAGTTCATCATTCCCTTTCCGCACCTAATGGTGCAGAGGGCAATGCATTGGTACACCAATTGCAGCGTGTCTTGATCATTTTTGTTACATGAAGGTAAGATGATCAGTCTTACGCTTCAGGTACCAGTCCAGGGACTATGAAATATTCTCGAGTGAAAACACCCTTTTAAATAAATATTTCATATCGTGTACCATCGGGAATCGAACCCGAGACTTCTTGCATACTAGGCCAACGCGTTGATCACTACACCACGAAGCCGACAAGAAAGTTAGCCGAAAAAAAATAAAAATAATAAAATTGAGTTGTAAAAAGATAAAATACCAAATCCCATGATTGTTTCATTACGCTTCCATGTCTTTTAAATTTCGTTACTATAAATTCTCGTCTTTAACCCGCTTTCTCGTAATCCCCACTTTTAATGTAAACTCGAAATCCTCGAAAGTTTAATTTGTTTTTGGAAAATCCCAAGAAAATATGTAATTATACATTTTATTTCCGTAATATTTTTGCAAGAATTGTATCCAAAATAAAACCCGAGTTATCAAAACCTCGTGAAAAAAAATACCAAGAATTAAATTATTAAATTTTATAAGGGAAATGAAAAATCAAAGAAGATTTGATTGGATCTTTAAGACGTTTTAGTTGCTACGATACATGTGAAATAAACCTTACTTTAAGTGTGTTGGATGCAATTTGCCGTTTTGTTTTCTGTTTTTCTCGATCTACATTCGTATGGAATAATTTGGCTATTATTTTTTATTCATCAATCCTAAATGCCTACACTTTTACGTTCTACGCAGAGCTTAAAAATGTGCAGTCCCTCGTCTTTAAGGATCTTGGCTTGGAAAGGGAGATTTATTAAAATGTAAGCTCTCGCCTTCCTCACAGTAGCCAGGCTCTTTGTAGACCTAGGCTCCAAGCCTAGGGCAAGAACTATTCACGGGGACTCACAATAGATCTTCACAGGTCGCAGTGACGTCAGAAGCTTGCATAGCCCTGACCCCCACCACAAAGAAAAATAATAAATCGATAACTCCGATTGGCATTTTGACAATTTACGAATAGAAAGCTGTAAGGTACTTTTTAATTAATCAAACTTATTTCTTTTTTTTTTCGAAACATGCTAACAAAACACTGAGCACGCTATCTAAAATATTGTTATGATAATATTAGTCTGAAATATAATTTACACGCTTCTTACCACTCTGTGCGTAAACTATAGAACTTGACTACAAATATCTTTGTTGGGTGTGTTTTCAAAGGCGTATTCTTGTATAAGGTAGTTTTGTGGGCTGAATCATATTAGTTTGTAGGGTTTATGAATATCAATTTTCCGTAGGAAAATCACAGTCACTATTTCATTAAATTCTGATTGACGTAGAATGTTGCGATTCTACACTAGTCTTATATGGAAATGACGTATCACTAATAATTATATAAACCCCGGTTACTAATTATTATTTGCCAAATTGATTATAATTAGCTTGAACTACAAAAGACCGGCTGATAGAAACGTACCATTATTTATCTAGGCATATGGTACATACGAGTACATATATTATAGCCGGAGTCTACGTTCAAGGAGCATGAAAGGAATGCGGTAATGTGTTTTGACACCGCCAGGGTAAGTTTCGATGAAAATTGGCGCCTCGGCATTTAAAAATATAATATATTTGTGACTACCATACATCCGTGGAGACTGGACCGCTGTGCACATGCAAACCACGAGCCCACGGCGTGATATCGCATGATTGACCCATTTCACACCACATCAAAAATCTACACTGCATGATAAAATACATTAGAATGGATCGATATTTATTGTTTTACATGTATGTATTTATTTAATGCCGGGCAAACGCAATAACCAGTGCGCCATGAGACCAACTAATGTCTTGTTCTTTTCATCCTTTTGCATTACCTGAGAGTACTTGCTAAATTTAAATAATGATTTGGATAAAATAATCATTAAAATCTCTTTTGTTAAGTTTTACTATTTCATTTAAATCGGGTTAGGTCCCGTGGCTAGTGTTACAGACTCGCGGATCAGAGGTCTGAAGTTCGAATCCCACTCTACCCCAACTTGATTTCTATTTTTTTAAAGTTAGTTATTTACAACTCGTTGAAAATGGTCACCAAAATTTAAATATATTGGGTAAATTATAAGAAAGCTAATATTATTATTTTTTTCAATATGTTACCCGAGGCATTTTTAATAATATTTTGTGAAATGAGCTATTTACCGTCGGATATCACTCGGCTGGTTTGTTTATTTAGAAATTCTTGTAATAATGAACAGACTTTAGCTAGTTTTTCTCTAAACTCAACTGGACAGCGTTACAATACACTGCTGCATTCTTTCCGTGCGTCTTGAACCCAGACCCGGACTACACGTAGGTTTTAGACTAATATCTCAATGGTGATGAATGCAATATCATTGATAGATATCTCAACTAAAGCTATGATAGAAGATCTTAAAGAAGGTGTATTGAAGTCAGGAGGGGGGTATAGCGATAGGGGGACCTTTCTTACGGCGGCACTACGCACAGCCAAATCTATTTGCCAAATCATTTTAGAACTATTTCAGATGCGAGAACTGGAAAATATAGGTGAAAGGGGTACATTTTAATAAAGGTAAGTAAAATTGCACAAGGGCAAGCGCTTCGAAAAGCATCGACATCTTGCCCGACATCATCATCAGCCTTCACTCCTTCAGCGTTGAACATAGGCTTACTTCACGACCTCCACAGTTCTGTGTCCATCGCTATTCTTTGCTATTGATGCCCTGACATCCTCGTATTATCGTCAGATCTTGCTTGTGGTCTGCCTGGATTTCAGTAGCCGGTTCTCGATGACAATTCCGGGGTACGTTTGACCCATCTTTCATTTGTGCCTCTTATAATATGGCCAGCTAAGTTCCACTTTAATGACGTTTTTTCATGCCACATCTGTACCCTTGTTATTTCCCCAATCCATTATTTTCATTTTCTATCCTGCAAATCGAACATCCTCCTTTCCCTTGCTCGTTGCGTTACGCGGGGTTTTGACCTTTTTGACTGAGATTTGTACAAATTGTGGTATCAAAACATCCTGAATAGTATTAACACTAGTTGATATGAATGCCTGATGTATGGGAGCGAAGTATGGACTTGGAAAAACAGGGATGAAAGTAAGCTGAATGCTGTCGAAATGCGATCTCTCAGGCGAATGTGTGGTAAAACTATGTACGATAGATGCACAAATGTTGAGATCCGTACATTATGTAATGCTGAGACAAGCATTATCGACAAAATCAAGAAAGGAGCTCTGCGCTGGTTTGGACATGTAGAACGAATGGACAGCGAGAGAACGGCTAAGAATATTTACAATGCGAATGTTGATGGATGCAGAAATAGAGGAAGACCGAGAAAGACATGGCATGACCAAATCCAACAAATACTTAAAGATGGACATGTCAAAAGTCGGAATAATCGGCGCGCGTGCATGAGAAGATGTATGAATGTAGAGGAAGCGAGATCTGCATGAAAAGATAGAGTGTTGTGGCGTTCTATCCTCTCTGCCTACCCTTACGGGGAAACGGCGTGATGGTTTGTTTGTTGTTTGTTTTGATATGAATTTACTTTTATTTTGTTAATAAAAATGTTTAAAATAGTATAAAGTCTAAAAATTATGAGATAGATCTTGTAAACAACATTTATGTAATATGCCACACGCAATTAAATGACGGTTTTTTCTTAATTTTTTAATAGACTATCAAATTAGTCCAATTTTTTTATAAACATATTTTTATGTATCGTATTGTCAGCGTTACGATTTTCTATAGTTTTGTAATTTTGACATTACTTCGCGTTTGACGTCACAAGTTCTCTTCGGTGAATTCTCCTGATTGACAAATTGGCTTTCCATAAACTAGAAATCCATCACAACACTTTGTCATTTATTGATTCGTAGGAACTAGTGACGTTGTGCAAAGTAGTTCATTTTTATTAAAATATTTTTTTTTTTATAAATTTTCCTAGAAACTTTACCGCACTTTACAATGGTACAATTCAATAGTCTAATTTATATCACGCGTAGGAAAACCTTTTTTAAATTAAAATCCCCGTAGAACTGAACTCCCTTATTGAAGTCTCAAATTACCCATCTTTCGAATGTGGAAAAAAATATAAAAATCTGTAAGAACACCAAACAAAAACCGTTTTTTTGCGATAGACAAGTAGCATACTCAACGTTTTGACTAGAGAAAATTTACAAAAAAGTCATTGTTGTAATATTATAAGGATCTCGTTTGTAATAAGGTAATAAACAGCACACTTGCGGCGTAGACAAGCTTTAGGCCACTTTGCTCTATTTTTAAATCAATATATTCCGAGAATCTGCTGAGCCATCCATAACATCCCACCTGTCCTTGTATGTTCTGTAGGTACATAATGTACATATGTATGTTCAATCGTCAGTCTAGGAATCTATTTGTCTAACTCTTAAATTGAACTAATTTCAAATGTAAAATAAATACATGTTACGACAGAGATGGAGAACAGTGAAAGCACTCTCTCCACATACCCGAAAACTGTTTTAACCCTAATATATAGATGGATATAATTTATATAGTGCCATTTTTGTGAAAATCACCTAAAATCATATCATGGCAACCAATTAAATTTAGGCGTTTTCAACCGTTGCCGAGTGTGTGAAATAATTTCATAAGATAAATCTATTCACAACAATAAAGGTTTCCGCTTTTTATTTTATTTTATTTTATTTTATTTTATTTTATTTTATTTTATTTTATTTTATTTTATTTTATTTTATTTTATTTTATTTTATTTTATTTTATTTTATTTTATTTTATTTTATTTTATTTTATTTTATTTTATTTTATTTTATTTTATTTTATTTTATTTTATTTTATTTTATTTTATTTTATTTTATTTTATTTTATTTTATTTTATTTTATTTTATTTTATTTTATTTTATTTTATTTTATTTTATTTTATTTTATTTTATTTTATTTTATTTTATTTTATTTTATTTTATTTTATTTTATTTTATTTTATTTTATTTTATTTTATTTTATTTTATTTTATTTAGGAAACCAACGGTTCAGCATACATTTTTATAGTAAACAAACGGATATAGTGTATAAACTCAGAACTAATAACAAAGAAAATATGACATATTAAATAAATACACATAAGTTTATACATATAAAAATGTTATTTGCAGTACTCGTAAATATTTTTTTAAATCATTTTTTTTTATTTTTAAGAACAGCAAGTTATTGTAAATTGGGCGGGATTAGGACAAGGATGCTTGAAGAGAGGATAATGAGGGGAAGGGAGATGTACATATTTATTATTATTATGTCTACCAACTTACATAATGCATTTTGAGTGTAAATTTTTAATCTAACGGAGTTATGTTTGTGTTTGTCTTCAAATTTTGTATTGAACAATCTAAAATCACTAATGAAAGCATCCCCCCCTTTCCCGAAACTGTTCATAAAGACTTGAGTATTTCTTCAGTTTAGCATTTCAATATCAATTTTTTGAAAACTAATTAAGCGAAAATTTAATATTTCTTTACAATCAAACTGCGGAAATAACAAAACAAAGAAACTTTAAAAGTGTCGTGTCTTGATAATTTGATGTTCCTTTGTGATTTGGTAAAGGTACGTATTGTTTTTCTTCTGTTGCTTGAGTGCGTGTTGTAAAGGGCAAATTATTCTAATGTTTCTTATACGTATTTGGGTTTTGTGTCGTTGTTTGATTTGTTTGTATTACTACGTTCTTCTTCCTTTCCGAAGCGGGATCTGGAGCATGCGGCCGCGGTCTCAAATTGGAACTAACACTGTATTCCTTCACTATCATACTGGGTTATTAGAATAAGGTGATTGTACTGACCATGTGTATTTGATTGATCACAAATTGACAATACTGCAGTGAGGGGTACAATGAAAGCTATTAAAGTTTCTTTGTTTTGTTATTTTCGCGGTTTGATTGTAAAGAGATACTAAATTTTCGCTTAATTGTTTTTTTTTTAAATTGATAGTTATATGCGAAACTGAAGAAAGACACAAGTCTCTATGAGCAGTTTCGGGAAAGGGGTGGATGCTTTCATTTTATTGTGCTCCGTCAATTTATTGATCGTCAACTATTAATTATTATTATTGTAATGGATAACGTATATAGCGTATTATATAATTCCTTAAGCGCACTTTACGAAAATGATTATATGCAATACTGAATTTAATGTCTCTCAAAATTTAATTTAGATTTTATGGAAAAATAAATTATTTTGTCATCACATGCTTCGAATTTATTTAAATCAAAACTCTATAAAAGTATAAAAAACAAAAATAACATAACCGATTGATGTGTAAATTGTATGATATAAGTACGTATATCTACGATCATATCTACTAAAAGTAAGAACATGATTATTTTTTGTCAGCATCACTGCTGATAAAAGTCACCGCACGCGCCTGGGCAACACTCCTATTTTTTATGTTAATGTACATGTTGAACTTATCTACTTTTAAACATCTTTGAATATCTTCACAACAACAAAGTTGTCAGCTCTTTAACTTTAATAAAATCAACATTGAAAGCCCCACTCACATATCCGTATCTGTTTTAAAGGTCTTGTGGCTTTTTTTTGGATCCGCACATTGAAAAAACATTTTTTTAGCTTAAAGAACGGTTATTTAAAAAATATGTAAAAAATGTGTATTTGCAAAAGATTTGCGTTTTTTTTAAATATTCACATAAACTTCTTTCAATGCCACTATCGCCGTCAGAGTAACCTCAGTATATTGAGTAAATGTGTCTGTCACCCTTAATCTAATTTTAGCGATTCTGCCGGTGACAGTTTATTAGCTTGTTAGTGAACCGGAAGAAACAAGTCCAATTGGAAGAACCAGAACCACTAAAATCAACAGGTGGAATAATTGAAGAAATATAGTAGTTCAAACAATGGCAAATGGTGAATATTGCACGGTGCGTACAATGGCCACTAAAAATAGACAATGATAGTTTATAGGCTCCTTAATTACTCCCTAGGGGGTAAATCCATTATTTTGTCTATAAACATGTGGACTGTATGGATGGATGCGCGTAAATTGATTTGAGGTTAAATGAGAAAGATCGATTACGACGAGTTATTTATTGAGTGGATACACACGAGTTACATCCTTACAACTTTGTACAGAAGGAATTTACAATAGCGAACACTGGACGGAGAGCTGTGGTGACCGGCACGAAATGTCAAGACGAAATGTGAAATGTTTTTCCGGTGCACGACGTTTAATATATTGTCCGAGCTGACGTTGCAGTGGATTACGCGTTGCGAATTAAAGCGGGGTTCGGCTCTGCCAACCACGCGGCTTTTGGTGTTGCTCTCCACAGGACAAACTCAAAATATTGTATTTATATGAATTTTTGTTTGGAAATATTGGAGTTAATGGCTACTAAACAATTGCCAAAATGGACTTATATGATTTACATATTAGTTCGACGATGCGACGTCATATACGTATACATTTGTATCTAGTATATATGTAGTACACACGGTGTGAATCCAGCCAATTTTCTCACAAGTGGGTGGGCACTTTGATGGCACATTTGAGGGGTTTGTCGGCGAGGGGAACAAGAAGGGGTAGGAGGGAAACCACGCGGAGGGATGTTGTGATGTATGTTGCACAAAACATTTCTCTCGCAAGAAGTAAACTTATTTCAAAGGGTGTTGTTTATTTAACTCAAATAAGCAATTCTAATATTTCCATTGTTTAAAATAATAAGCTATGTTGCGCTAGGTATTATTTAGCTTTGTGGTTAACCGCAGCGTTTTTCCCCATGCGATCCCGACATACATACATTTATAGTGAATTCATTTAACGTAGTTGATTTACAATGCACCAGACAATGAATAAAGGATTTGTGTATATTTTTTACCGTGGTCTAGTGGTTAGTGCGTTTGCCTAACTTTGTTAAACGATTTCACCCTCTTTTGGAGATGAGTATATGAAAGTGTACGGATTGTTTTGAGAAATATTTGCGTTCTTACCCAAATACATAAATTTGGGGACGTTTTCTCTTAGAATGATTCTAAACGAAAATATGAAACTAAATATTCGTAGATGGCGGTTTTATAATTTCTTATTGAAAAATGCTATTTTTAATGGAAATTTTACAAAACTTGGTTTGCGGAAAATCTTCTCTATACTGATTGTACCGAATACCATAACAATATAATTTAGGCCCTTTTCACAAAATGGTGTACAAAATTTTAAAAAAGGTATGTTATTTCTTCCATATGAGCGACTGTATAAGCCGGTGGCGTATTACCCAGAGGTATATAACAAACAACGAACCAAAAAGAGCTAAATCTAAAAAGCTTGAATCGGGTTGTGGTCCCGTGGCTAATGTTGCCAACTCACAGATCAGATGTCCGAGGTTTGAACCCCACTCTTGTCTAACTTTATTGCCATTTTCTAATAGTGAGTTATTTTACAACCCGTTGAAAATGGCTAACGAAATTAAATTATTTGTATAAATTATAAGAACGCAAATATTTATTTTTCTTCAAAAATAAAAAAAAAGCAAATAAATTCTTAAGTCATTTTTTTTTATTTTAAAAATTAAAAAATAATAATTTAAAAAAATAATGACAACAAATTTACTCATTAAATAGAACCCTTATTTTAATGAAATCTTAGTAATAGTCTAACATCGAGCGTTTTAAGGTGTCTTTTAACTTATTTTAATATGTTTTGGATTTGGTTTTGATTTCGATACAAACTAGAACAGAAGCCGAAACTTGTTTTCGGTTTCTGCTGAAAATATTATTTCGGTCGGTCACTAATAAATTTATTAATATCGATTCTAGTCTTCAATAAGAAAAACAAATATAGAAACAGAAAAAGGGTAGGGATAAAGGAATACAGAGGATATGTTTTTTAGGCGTAATTTATAAAGAAACGTTTTTTAAAAAATCTTTGATTGTGGTCGGGAGATGATTCCACAGTCGAGCCGCAATATACACTATATGAGTTGGAAAAAAAGAAGTAATTTTGGATGGAAATTAGGAGGCTTTGATAGTAAGAAATACCCATGTTAGAAAATGGAAAATTTGTCATTGAGCGAGGTTTGAACAGCGGATCTCTGGTATGCGAGTACGCAGTACTACAATGGGACCGCAAACCGACTAATATCTGTTTTTGACTAATTTATTGCGTCCAAATTTCATAAAATTCGTATATTAAATTTAACTCAGTATATAAAGTAACCAGTTAAATAATCCCATGAGAGTCTTGCAAATAATTACAATTTTAATTTATATTTGAAACACTAACTTTGTGGTTATTGATTATTCTTATTTTATTTACTTATAATTTCTTTATCTGTTTTTTTCAAAATTAATAACCGACTTTTTAAAGATATCCATCCATACATTTTCGTTTTGTATATTCACTTCGAAGAAATTTTCATTCGTAACTATTTTCGTAACCAATAGTCAGACTACACTGGCTCGGCAATGAGTATGGGGAAATCGATTTGTTTCATTTTACATTGTCAGTTTTTAGATTGAAACTTCTTACGGCGATGAACTCAAAATCACTATGATTTTTTCTATTTCACTTCTCATTGATCTTATTATTACAGATAAATTATTGCAAGAAGACTTTTTAAACCTGCAAAAATAGTAACCATGACGCAGGTTTAATATTTAACTCAAAGAAAACCAAACTTATGCACATAAGATCACCGAACTATAAAACTCACACAACACCGTCAATTTTATCGCATAACTATACGTGTGTAGTGATATTATGCAACCGTGCATGTGCGAAAATATTGAGCAGTATGTTTATTTAGGTTTAACTATAGATTGTAATTTTAAATGGGATGTACATATTAGAAAATTGTGTAAGCGATTAAGAGCAATAAGTAACATAATGTATATTTCAAAATATTATGTCCCTGTTAATACTCTACGAATTATTTATTTATATCTCTCTGAACCAATTATACGATACTCTATAACTTACTGGGGGTTATCAAGTGAAACTAATATTAATTTTATTCAAACTTTGAGAAATTCTATGATCAAATTGCTACTACATAAATATGTATACCGCCAGAGACACAATATTTCAATATCATTGATGTATGAATATCTAAATAAATTATCGGTTAGGGCTCTACTTTGGTACAAATTAATTTGTCAGCATTCGTCGCACTCCGAGTATAAACACAAGTTGGTACATGATTACAACACCAGGTTTACTAGAATGGAAGGGCTAGCTGTTCCTAGATATTGCAATAAATATGGCAAAAGGACACTGCAATACAGTATACCTAAAATATTTAACATATTACCAAACAATATTAAAAATACTGAGTTAAATACAGGAGTGAGACGTTTGCTCAAATTATAGTTAATAGAAAAAAGTTTTTTGTAATAGTGATAGTTTTTAATTTTTGATTATGTAATATGTGATATTTTTCAAGTAAAATTATTGTTAATGTAGGTTAATTGTCAAATTTTAATCTGCTGACGAGTTGTATGTATGCAACTCAGCGGGACTTTAATTTAAGACTATTTTGTAAATATTTTTGAAATAATAAATAAATAAAAAAAAATTAAAATCTACACTTAAATAATAATAATCATCATCACCATTCCCTTTCCGCACCTAACAGGGCATAGGGCAATGCATTGGTACACCAATCGCAGTGAATTTTGATCATTTTTGTTATATGAAGGTAAGGTGATCAGTCTTACGCTTAAGGTACCAGTATAGGGACTATGAAATGTTCTAGTGTAAAAACACCTTTTTTAATAATATATCAGATCAACCATGCTGGAAATCGAAATCGAGACCTCTTGCATGGTAAGCCAATGCACTGACCAATACACCACGATGCCGGCACTAAAATAATACCTAATGTTAACTTTTTTTGCCTTAAAACTGTTCTAAATTTTTCAAACACATTGTATCATGTACCTACTTACTTATCTGCAGTATTTTATATTTTCTTTTGAATATCTATAAAGCATATCGTCTTTCAATACATGAAAATGTTGTTTATTTGATAAGTAGCTGGTTATTCCATTTTTACAACCGTCGTGTAAAAGCACTCTGAGCGTATATACTAAGTAAATGAAAATATAAATTCTTTTAAAGAATCTTAAACACTTGTTACGTAGTAGTGAAAAAAACATGTTGATCGGAGTTCAACTTGTTATGGCCTTTTCAAAGATAAAGCTTTAGTGTTGCTATTTACTATTGAGAATATAATACCTAGTGAGAATATACAGTGCCTAATATGTTTGCTCATATTTTAATTTTGCTTTTTGTATATTTTTTTACCTTCTTCACTGTTTTGCAAACAGATCATAATAATACCATGCTTTACTTATAACAAACGCCGTTTTTTTCCGTACTGAACTTAACTTAAGGTTTAACATAGCTCCAACAATATGAGAATATCATACTAAATTACTTTGCCTCTTTAAGGCAAAAATAATTATATTAATGCAAATCAGATGGTGTTAATTTTGTACTAAATACCACAACATGGAAAGAGATTTTTGAAACAGGACTTAACAAATGAAAATTTAATTTGCATTTTCGTATATGTCTGTATAATTGCAACTGTTGAATCCATTATGTTTGTCTTCTTGCAAACAGGGTAGTCTGAAAATTAGAGGTTTTAAATAATTACCACGTTTTTGAAACCATGTCCAGGCGAATGGAAAATACAAATTTCGTTCGTGAAATAGAACCAAAGTCCTGGGCGAATTTTTTTAAAATTTAATGGCTACTCTTCGAAAAAATCCTAGAAAAATAAATCGATGGGGGATATGTTTGTTTTACATTTGCCTACCGTGATTGAGGTCCTGGGTTTAATTCCTGGAAGGATTGTCTTTTATGTTTGTGTTTTTATTGTATTCAAAAAATCTGTACATAAATCTGATTTTTTGTCATTTTTTTGTTTGCATAATTTAAATAAAAAATACGCAAATAAATAACTACAGAGCTAACCTTTATTAATGCGGGTGAGATTCATCTTAATAAATTATGATACCTACATATGTATGTGGCGGCTTCCGTAAATGCGGTATGACTTTTCTTTAAACAAACGTATTCCCGTATGCTCTCGCTGAATTATGGCATTAGAGCAGTGATTTTTTTACACACTCTAGATATTTACTGTTGGCGTATTCAAGTTATTTTGTTTTTTTTTTTTTAAATATAATTAGAACTAAGCCCATATAAAGACCTTTTAAAGCGCTCAGTTGTATCTGCCGTCTTCGGATGTACAATATAATAACTATATTTGAAAAACGCAAAAGGTATCAACCCAGAAAAATTCATTTTGCTGGTCTTTCTTGAAAAAAAACAACAGAATCGATTCAGTTTTTGGTTACAGAATAACAGGACAACGAAATTCATCTATTTTAGTTAGGCATAATGGGTCCGAAAATAAAAGTGTCTTTTTCGAAAAATAACGGGGAGGCATTTGCTAGGAAGAGACAACTTGCCCACCACATACCGCACACCGCATCTGAGGACATAGGTCTCCTTGGCGGTTCCCACATACAAGAAAAAGAAAAAAACAAGAAAAACTGCTTGAAAGAGCTCTCTGTAATCTGGTAGCCTTAGCATATGAAAATGAACGTGCTGAAAGAAAGTAATCCAGAAACATATCTATATGCACTTCATTGGATTGGAAAAAAAAGGTAGTAAATTTTTCTCTTACGGCGATAAAATTTATTGGATTGGAAATACCTAGACTTCTATATTCCCTTCTTTAAAATATTCATCATCTCTGTTGTAATATGTTGAAAACTTACTTCGTCATGATTTCTTTATCTGCACCACCTCGTGGTGCATATATTACTGTATTAATTCAGGAAATATAAAATATTGCAATGTAAAAACACTTTTTCAAGTCAGTATTTTGTAACAAACTTTTGTGGATTCGGAATGTTTTAAAAGTATTTTTAAAATACGTTTAAAAATAAAATGTTTAGTGAATTTAAGGTGTATTTTATTCTAAAGTTAAGTAGAAAGTCTACTAAAAAGATTCAAAAACTTATTTAAAGTGTAGTTATATTAAATCATTTTGGAACGGGTGTTAGCTCAACAAGCAGCCCTGAAAGTTGGTTAATATCAGTGAGTAGCTTGCTTGCAGCTGGCGCCTGAATAACGCCAATTTACACAACACGAATTCTTCCATTCTGAAAGGGGTGAGATCCTGAAGAGCAACTGAAAACCTGAAGGAATTAAGTCACGTGGGAGCTTTCATTCAAATTGCTTCCCATATACAAGCCGTGATACACAAGCTACCAGACAAACACACTCGAATGTAAGGCTCGGGATCTGCATGAGAAATCTAATACATTACCCTAATACTATTTCTTTTCAACGTTTTTACTACAATAATGAAATAATGGCATGTTCTTATTCAGTAAACATCAGTTTTATTCGGTTTACATGCTAGCACCCAACTCTAGATAAAAACTTTATTATATTTTTACTGACTTTAAATTGAATTTTGAATACAAAAAGTTTTTCGTGATACACTCTAATGAACAATCTTTTTTAGTAACTTTTCCTAACTGACTTTTTGTTTTATTATTATTTTATATACTTTTTAATGACTTTAAATTTATTACGAAAGAACATCGTATAGAAGGGAATCTAAAAATCTAGGCATTTACAGGGCTTACAAATGGTAACGGAAGAGGAGAGTGACCAAAGAAGACATGGCATAATCAGATAAACCAAAATTTTAGGCCTGGTCATATCAAAAGCAGACAAAACTGAAGGGATATATGACAAGATATATGAATATGAAAGAAGGTAGGAATATATGCCAGGATAGAGCTGCGTGGTGGTTCATTCTCTCTGCTTACCCCTATGGGGAAATGGTGAGATGGTAATAGTAGTAGTAATGACCTGTTATCGGCTGATTAAAGTGACAATTTTACACACAGCGCAACATTCACCATTTTGCCTACGCCTGAAAATATTTTCCAATGTTTATACTTCTTTTTGAACCAGCTACTTTTATCAACAACATTTTGAGTTTCTCTAAATTTTTGTAAACAAAAACTGGATTCGGTTCCCTTCTGAGTCACTTATATTAATATTTTAAAACAGGATTCAGGACTCCGAAGCGTTGCGTTGCGGGCAAACGCGCCCACCATTTAACAATGAGGCATACTTTACTCGATGTAGTTTTTTGGATTTTACCTAGTGGAAAACACTCTTCTAAGATTCTGAATCACACAGAACTGTGTTTTTTATCTACCGGACATGAATAAGCTATAATATAATTTATAAAATATTTTTTACCTAAAAAACAGCTCATTACTTAAATTGATAAAACTAACTTTTTAATTATTTCTGTTTGTGACTCTTAAAAACGGCTATGATAAATTTCTACTTTCACTATTAAACTTAATTAATATTTTTAAAATTTTAAGTTTAAATTTGATACGTTATCACGTCTTTCCGTAAACTCATCGGGTTGAAGATAATGCAAATGAATTTTACGTGTTTCAAAATTGAAAACGGCAATATATATTTTGGTAACGGTTGTTAGGAAAAACTAGAAGATTTTATGGAAAATATTTATTTATTTGCATACATAAGTTTATTGTACATTATTTGAGACATAAGTCCCAACTCTATGGGACTGTCCTGTGTTGGGATGGGACGAGCAATTAGTTGACACAGACACATGAGTATAGGATAAGGATCAGAAACATAAAAAATATTATTTTTTTTAAACATATATATGGTACATCAATATGGTAAACAGTAAACTCAAACATACGGAAAATCATCAAGGAGTTTCCTACTCAAATCCTTACCACTAAGGAAAATCCAGTTCTTAACTTCTTTCTTGAAAATATATCCAAAAATAAATTATTTGAGTTTGTTGAAAGGGGATTTAGTAAAAGCGAATTTTGATTTTAAAGTTAATATTAATTCAACTACCAAAGGCAAAAATAAAATTGACGTTATTTTTAAAGCAACTTTCGATAAAACAAAACATTTTAAAATCAATGTAAAAAAAAACCATTATTAAAAGTGCGACGAAGGTAGAGAATAGTTTTTTATGAATTTTCCTACGCATTTTGAAAAATATTTTTTTATTTATTTTTCAAGCATGAAACTGGCCGACAACGCTTTTTTGTATTTTTATTTTATTTGATTAGATACAAATAGAAGGTTTAATGTTTATGCATAAAGACTATTTAAAAATATTTTATTAATGGTAGGGTCTGCCATTCAATAACGTGTATTCACTTAATTGTAACAAAATAAAGCGACGGTTCAAACTACGTCGAAAATACAATTATCAATAATTGAAACAATGTTATTCATAAAAATAACATTGTTTCAATAAGTTTCAAATTAAAGAAATAGGGACAAAACAAGGAGATAATGGGAAGGAAAATAATGAGGAGTGGTGTAGGATGAATGAAGGAATCTAGGAATGTAAAATTATTTTTATTTGATGACGAGATATTAATAGTAAAAAAATACAAAACGTCCATTCTCTGTTCTTCTGAATCAAGCTTGTTAGTTATCTTTGATGCCTTTATATGGAGTCTTAAATATATCTAGACTATTAAATTTTTCGTTAAATATTTTACCTATACGAGGGATACTTGAATGTTTCCGGTGATTTATATGAATATTAACCATTCACGCTGATTTTTATGTAATTTTTGCCTGCTGAATCCGAATATTGCAACGATTTGTTCGCGGAGAATCAATAAATAAAAATTCAGTTGAAATTTGATCGAGTTTAAGCGAAATCGTCTTATCAAACCGGCGATCCTCCATTTACAAAATCAATCGCCATCGACTAGGCTACATCGTTTCAATATGACAAGTCCGAATAGACTCGAAGCTTATTGAATGAATCACAGAATTAAATTAGAGGTAAAAATATATGAAATGAAAACACCGGTCCTTACAGCATATCAATTTTATTACACTAACATATTATATTATATGAGTACATTTATTTTTGAATAAATTTGAAATTTCTGCTTGATTTCAGAATCTATTTAAAATACTAATTAAACTCATTTTGTTTGAAAATATTCTAAATTACTGATGTGACAGAAATCTTTCATATTTAATAAAATGGCGACGCGCTGAAATCGGAGTCGTGGAAAATATCATCTTGGCCGGTTGCTTCAATGATCCGGAGGGATCCATCTGAAGTCATGTCATCTGGTTGGATTTGTCATCAGGTCCAACAGATTGATGCTTCCATTAAAAAGCCATAAATT
>NW_028278834.1:0-42277 GCF_059751315.1 Micrasema longulum
TTGTTTAAACACGAACATTTTACTCCAGTACAAATATTATAAAAAAATTTAAATTGTCAACGTTTTAGATTTAAAAAAAAAAAACCTTTTTTTTTATATCCGCTTGAAATCAAATCGTGTATTTATATTTTGTATTTTTTAAAGATATATTTCTCGTGCATTTCGTGAAGACGGGTCGATAAGTAATTTGGGTGTCCCAGCGGGGATCGTGTAACCCCTGACCGCATCCACAGGAACTACTCGGTCGTGCTTCCCTTCCCTTGCAGTATTTCAGGATAGGAATGTCTTTGTCATTGCAGGATATATAGTGAAATGGGGATTAACCGCTCCCTTAATGGTTCAGTAATCCTTATTTTGTGTGGTTAAGTTAGATTTATTCCCAGATTGGAAGAACTATTACTATTGATAACTTATCAATGAAGTTGAATTTTACTGATTCAAACAAATATGACGTTCACTATCGACTTCTTTCTTCTTCTTCTTCAGTCTTATTCTCTCCACTGCTGGATAAAGGTCTCTTCCAACGTCTCCATTCCTTAACAAA
Source organism: Micrasema longulum (assembly GCF_059751315.1). Classification (NCBI taxonomy): domain Eukaryota; kingdom Metazoa; phylum Arthropoda; class Insecta; order Trichoptera; family Brachycentridae; genus Micrasema; species Micrasema longulum. The sequence goes on from NW_028278834.1 coordinate 545, forward strand.
TTACAACAGGGATGGCGAATACCTTAAATAAGGGAATAATGAAGTCTAGGCATTTACAGGGCTTATGACCTGTCATTGGCTGGTTTAAGTGGCCACTTTACACACTGTGTAACATTCACTATTTTTCCTATGTTTAAACATCAATATTTCTTAAATTCCTCCATCTGTTGATTTTAGTGAAGTTAAAGAGCTGAAACCTTTATTGTTGCAAAGAGATTCATCTGACTGAATTATTTCACATACTAGGCAACGCCTGAAAACAATTGATTGAGTCTCCATTCCTTCCTATCGCCCGCTTTCACCATCCACGTTTTACCGTGGCCTTCCAACACTTCTTTTGTTTGCCCACGGTCTCCACTTTATTATTCTGGGTGTCCACCTGCCATCATTTTGTCTCGCCAAGTGTCTTGCCCACTGCCATTTCAATTTCGCTGCACGATCCATGATATGTACGACTCCGGTTTGGCGCCTTATTTCTTCATTTCTTACTCTGTCTCTTAGACATACACCGAGCCCCTGTTTTTCCATGGATCGTTGCGTGCATTTTAATTTCTGGCTACTTTTTTGTGTTACAGACATGGTTTCTAGTCCGCATGTTGTCACCGGCAATATGCACGATTCATGTACTTGTCTTTTTAAGCATATGGGGACTTATTTTTTATTTATATCCCTACAGAGATAAGGTAGAATTTTTTTCAAATTCAGGATTATGGATATTCGAGCGTTTACAGGGCTTATGACCTGTCATTGGCTAGGTTAAGTGGCCACTTTAAGTACTACAACATTCCCCATTCCGCTTATTAGCGAATATCCACACAGATAACATTTTTGATTTTTGTATATATCTTACTAAACGAGAAACCTTTCACAAGCGAGTTGGAGCGCTATCTATGTATTGATATTGAAGTTAAGTATTTTAATTAGCAGATTACTTTATTTTATGTAGTTAAGACTCTTCCGAGTTAAGTTAAGTACTAGTAATCGCCTGCAGATGACTATTTTTACTTATATTTGACCAGATCTTATTACACAACATTATTTTGGTACAAAATAATTCTACCTCATCTCTGTAGGGATATAAATAAAAAATATATACCTACTCCCCCTTGGGAGAAATCCAGATTTGTGTACAAATACACGTACCAAAATAATGTTATATGGGGACTTCTTTATTTTCAAAAATATATTTTAGTTTGCCGAAAGCAGCCCAACTTAGCACTATTTTTCTTGGTAACTCCGCCATCTGGTTATCTTTACCAAGTTTGGCTTTGTGTCCTTGATATATGTATTCATCAACCACTTCGATTTTATGATTATATCAATATCAACACCATGTACTAAAAAGGTGGCATGCGCGGTTTTCGAAACATTTTTTATCTTGCTTATAATGTACAAGGTTTATATTCACTTTAAATCAAAGCTGTCTCCAGGGGTACGCCAGGACAGTCTCTGCATGCCTAGGAAACTTTTGTGCCTGCTATAGCCACCAACCATATTTTAAGTTTGTCCAAACTTTCGTAGACAAGGACTGGATTCAACTCCTAAGAAGGCTGTTAATATAAGCATATTACAACGGAGATGAAGAACATTTGAGAGAAGGTATAATATAAGTCTAGACATCTACAGGGCTTATGACCTGTCATTAGTTGGTTTAAGTGGCCACTAAGTGGCCTAGAGACTAGTAGACTTCTAAATTACCTTCTGTAAAATGTTTTTTATCTCTGTTGTAAAATGTTAACAGAACTTGATCCTCGTCAACCGTCCATGCGCTCAGTAGCTGTAAGACTTGTTGTTATCTAACGTCTAATTTTATAAATTTGCTCTTTATTTCGTTTTTTAAAATATCACTTAAACTCAAAACTTCATTATCAGATAAAAATTTTAAAAATAAAAATGTAAATAGGGGCTAGATTTCTTATTGTCCATGCGCTCTGTAGCTGCAAGACGTGCTGTTATCTATCTCCTATATATCATAATTAGAGACGGGGAACTAGAATCCCAACTGTCCATGCGCTCTTTAGCTGCAAGACATGCTGGGATATTTATTTACTGTACAGCGCCCTTGAGGTGATTTTCACAAAAATGGCGCTTTATACATTATGCAAACAATCTTATTATTATTATTATTCCCTGCCAAATATTCTTAGTATGAACATTTGTCCTAATTAAATACCAAAATAATCTAATGAATTTAGTAATTGAATTATTGACAACGACGTTCCTAAACCTTACAGATATTAATTAATAATATTTTTTATTATAATAATAAATATGTACAATGGACATCTCCCTTCCACTCCTTATCCTTTCTTCAGGCATCCTTGTTCTAATCCCGCCCAATTTTCAATAACTTACTGTTCTTAAAAAAATAAAAATAAATTCTTTGAGTATTGGAAAATATTTAAAAGTACATGGAAATAACATTTTTATATGTATAAACTTATATGTATTCATTTAATGTGTAATATATTTTCTTTCCTAACTTTGTATACTTTGTGGAAATCTGTTATTGGTTTTGAGTTTATACACTATATCTGTTTGTTTACTATAAATATGTATGTAGAACTGTTGGTTTCCGATATAAAATAAAATATAACATAAAGTCGGTTGCACAAATCAATGAATTTTTGGCTATTAATTAATATTGAGCGGTCTATTTCGGAGAGCATCACGAAAATTGTTAATTTGCAGATTTTTTATATGAATTGCGTATTTATCTCCGGAAATACCACTAAAATATTGATTAAAAACATAGTTTTTCACAGGAATATTTTATATTCTCGGACTAGCGCCTAAATTGTAAGGCTGATCAGCTTACATTCATATAACTCATGATCGAAATACGCTGCATTTAGTGTACCTATGCAGCGCTCGACGGATGATAATAATGATATTTTTCTATATCATACGTATAAGCGTATAATTTGTATTCTTTATTACTTTGAAAATGTAATTAAATAGCCTAATATTTCCCTATTGTCATACGCTACAAATTTGTACTACTATTTTGTTTTATATGTATGAAGAGTTTAAAAAAAAACATAAAAAAATACATAATCGTTTCAAGCTATAAATAACACAATTCAAAAAGAAAAAAATCCAAAAACTCTACTAAATCTATATTCAGGAAATAAAGAATTGGGCTGAAAAATATTTTAATAATGTTGATACATTTTTAACATTATAGCTTAAAATTATCAAAAAAAATAAATGACTGTGATGATTATTTATTTATTTTTTTACAATGTTTGTATTTGTATTTAAAAAGTTATTACATAAAATGCAACATGGGGACTATACATACTCCATTGAGCCAGGAAGGGTTAAAAACAAATTGTTTTTACTTTAATTTTAATTATATGATCATAAAGTTAATGCTTTAAATTTAAATTTTGAATATCAAACAATTCAAATATGGCAATCAATATTGATTAATTATTTATTTATTTATATTTATACTGACGGTTCAAGAAACCTTTTACAATAAAAAGTTTTACAGAAATAATCACAGCAGTAAACAATTCATTATGTAATATATAATATGAAATATAACTATATAATTCAACTGAATAATTAAAACTAAACAAATTAGTAAAAGTAAAATATATATTTTTTTTAAATTACAAAAAAGTAAAAAAGAAACATAAAATATCCTAGATGACAAATAAAAGATAACAATTAAAGTGAGAGAATCAAATGCTCTAAATATAAATATAACAAAGTAAAATTAAGAATAATTTAGCATAAACATAAAGTGGCTAGTATTTAGCTAGGTAATAATAAAAAAGAAAAATAATGCGACAATAATACTTAATAAATAAAACGTTTTATGGATCAATATGAAAGCTTAAATAATCTCAGTAACACCTTTATTTTATCAGTTGGAATTTGGCAATAAATCCACAAATGTATAATTTTGATCAAGCAAAGATTAATTGCACAAAAAGCTTTAAAAAAATTATCTTAAGAGTCCCAATCAGAACTAGCTCCCTCGGTATATTTGAAAATCTTAATGTAAAATCTATAAAACAACTTTATGTAAAAGCTCTGTTACTATACGCACACAGACATTATTCTCTACTTTCCGTTACAAATACAAGAGTTACTAGATACTCCACCCTGAAGCTGCTAAAAAATAAAATATATATAATCTTCGGTCAAAGAGGATTGGCATACTACTCGGTTAAAGTATACAATCTACTTCCATTATCCATAAAGACAATTAGTAAGTTCTCACAATATAAAATTGCTACTAAGAAATGAATAGTGGAGGTGGGCTGCACACGGATCGATGAGTGGATCAAGCCAAATAAGTAAAATTTGTACTGTATATGAAATTTCTTCTATTGGTCTACATAAATTGGTTATGTTTTTTTATGATTATTTTAGTTTATACTGTTTATTATGTTAATGATAATTAGGTTAATTGGATTAATTACGTTTATTTATTGTTATTATTATGTTAACTTTGTTAAATAGCTAATTTAAAGCATGTTCTTTCGGCACGGGACACCCCAGTGAGGGAACATTATTCTGTATAAAATAAAGAAATAAACTAAAATACGTATCCAAGAAAACAAAGTTAAATTTAATAATTTATTTTTAAATAAATTAATTCCTTTTCTAAAAAATATATTGGTATGATTATATATTATGAGTGTTCCTTAAACCAGAACAAGAATTCTGTTTCTATTTCAGGCTCAGAAGTGTATTCTGCATCCCCTCCGACGCAAAATTGATTAATTTTTATCGCACCGTGATAAGCGATAAGTAATTACGTTTTGAATCCAAGAATCGTTTCGTATCGCGTTAAGTTCTACGAGTGCGCAAGTTACTTGCGGAAGTCGAGTTTTAATCAAAGCGAGAACTTGGGAAGGAAACTGAACACGTCGGCAACAGGGGCTCGCTAACTTTAGTTCTCTTGATCCGGTATGCAGCCCGGAGAACGACAAATTATAATTTCTTCGGAATCCGATTATTTGCGTAGATTTAAAATTATTTCCAGACGTCAATAATTTCATTTCATTTATTTATTCAGATATTTAGAACATTACAGACAAAATACCCAATTCATTCCATAATAATACAATAATAGATCACAAATTACAGTAGATAGTTATGTTTTCAAAATAAAATAACAAAATGTAAAAAGAAAAATTAAAAGTTAGAAAGTGCTTTCCTAAGGGAAGGCTCGTTGTCGTGAAATATGTCGACATCCGAGGCGATGCGATTAAGTAGCAAGATTGCTCTACCAACCGGCATAACCATTGGCAAGTTGGTTCTGCATCGCGGTAGGTAAAATAATCGATGCTGTCTTTGTCGAAGATAGTTATCAGGTACGAACAGACCTACATCCATCAGAATTTCTGGGTTATGTATGCGACCACCGATCACCTGGAAAAAGTGAACACCCAAATGAACGTCCCTCCTCCTCCATAATGACTGATAGCCTAGCATCCACAGTAAAAAGTCGGTTGGAAAGAGCCAAGGATAATATCCACACTCTTTTAGGTACAGATAGCGCAGAATTTTTTTTTGCACTCTCTTCCACCATCGAAGAGTATCGAGTCTTATGTGGCGACCAAAAAATGGAACTTAACTCCAAACGACTTCTTATCAATGAATTATACAAAGTCCTCATAATCTGAGTAGTTCCAGCAGCTCTAAAAAAACATATCTGAAACGTCTTTTTACCCGAGAGATACTGGTTACCCCACATTAACTGTATGTGCACATAGCACAATTACTAGGATGAGGCGTTCAAATTTATTTGCTACCTACGGGGCTCTGGTCAAGATGTTGCATTTGCCTACCGTGAGTACCGATATTGTCCTGACCCCAGAATAACAACTGAACTGATCGTGTGTACATGTGTTTTTTTATATTCTCATCGCAATCACAAAGAGCATATTTTGCGATCAATAACTATTAAATCCACTGTGTTGTGTAATCATCAAATGCCCCTCCTTCCCGACCACAAGATCGGATCTGATCCTGACTGCCGCGACAGAAGTTCTAGACAATAAAGGTGCCAACACCCAGAATAAGGTGGGTAAAGCTAGGGTTTCCTAGGACAGCGGTGCCCGTATCTTAACGGCCGCAGTGAACGGTGATGCGGTGGACAGCCGTCGTAGTGGTGACTAGAGAGTGGTTTTATTTTTTAACGGTGTTATCAACACCATTTTTATAAGAAACCACTCTCTAGTCACCGTTACGACGGCTGTCAACCGCATTAATGTTCACTACGGCCGTTAAAACCGCTGTCCTAGGAAACCCGAGCTTAATTGCAATCATTGTATTTAGGGTTCGGTTGCAAAGCAAATAAAGGATAACGCATCCCGCGAACCAGCAATTTGAGCGTTCATCTGCTAACGGGCAAGTGGCGCGATCAGATGCGTTCTTCGAAGTAACGTGCAAAAAAGTGTACCGAAAAAGGACTACATATAAAGCTGGATACGTTTCGTTGCAAAAAAATCCATTCAAGATTCTAAAAAATCTGACCCTATCTCTTCTATTGTCTTCCCTGTGCTATGCTAATATTTGCTTTCTTGATGCCAATACGGAACTCATTGATCGTCTGGAGCGTTTGCAGAATCAATGCATCCGCTTTATTTTCAACCTTAAAAAGGATGACCATATATCACCCTTTCACTCCGAACTCAAGTGGCTTCATGGCGCATAAACTTTCAATCTCTCTCATTTCTTTATAATATTCTTCATGGCCCTTGCGCCCCGAAATATCTTGCTGAGAATTTCGTTTACTTTTCTGATCATAGTCTTTCGCTTCGCTCTTCTCACAAGGGAACACTTTCTATTCCTCGACATAGCACATCACTTTTCAGCTATTCCTTTTTCGTTGAAGCTGCTAGACTTTGAAATAAGCTACCTCTTCGTTTAACTTCGGACTCACGGGCCGAAATTCCAAAGTTCAAACACCTTTCCAGCACAAGTTATTTACGACTTTTAGAAAATGGTCTGAAAATTAAAATATTTGGGTGAATAATAAGATTAATAAAATGCATTTTCTCTCCTCCCAGAATTTTTACTGTTTATTTTTTAAATACATATATATTTTTATCCCTTTTTCTTTCCTTGGTTCCTCTTTCTCTCTCCTTCCATTATCTCAACTCATTATCTGATTCCACATTCCTCATAATGTAATATGTAAAACATAATGAACTTAAAAAGAATAAAAAATATGTGCAAGCCTTACAAAACAGCCGTTAGTTTTAATTAACTCTTAAAAGACTGTGGTAAATAATCCCTTTGCGCGCGGTGATGTAACATCGTGTTACCACTAGCAAAAGACGGAATATTCTAAAGTTCAGACATTTGAAAAAAATGGAAAACATGGAGACTACTGTTTAATAACTCCTTTTCCATAATTTATGGGAATAAACATATAATTTAACCCTGTTATAGCAAAATAAATTGAAAATCACAAATACGCCGCTCATGTTACGCGCGTGCGTCCCCCATCATTGTCATTAACCAACTGAAGACTAAATCTGTTTTAGATGACACCCACCGCAGAACAGCGTCTCAGTCTTCCTAGTTATGACTTCTATCTTCGTGCTTTGTCTTGTATAAGGTATCTGTATATATGTGTTGCTGAATTAGCGGAGATTCATGCTTCGCGTAGCAAGGTTAAATATTTTTTGTATTTACATATAGCATAGTGATACAAATTTTACTTTCCAAATCGGGTGTGAAAACGTCCATTTGAAGATTACAAAAAATACGAATTCATCATTTAAAAAAATAAGAGAGATATATCAAATCTTGTGTCCTATGTCGACTAGTGTGACATCACAGCCACACAAGAGTTAATTAGGTTATTTTTATTTTATGTATGTATCTTTTTATGCATATGTATGGTTTTTTAGTACGAAATTTCGACTAACTCTTCTTTTGACCAATCTGTTTTTTGGTTGGCTGAAAGATGTTGCTTTTAGCAATAAATCCGCCAATGTTCTTTTTATTTGTACTTGAAGCTTTAAATTAATAAATAAAAAGATTTCAAAAGAATTCAATATTTTGCCATTTATCGGTCTCAAGTAAAATCGATATTTATGTACGATTTGTATAAAAATCTTCGGGTACCTGTAAGTAAACATATTTAGAAAAAAATCAAAGAAATTTATGGACTTTTATTTTGATGTATTTACGCGTGTGTATAATATGTGTATATAATGTATTTAATTTTGTAAGGGCAGTGTATATTGTTATGTACCAATTACTTTTATATTAATTGCTTCCCTAATCAAATACCCGACCGCACGTCCCTGGTACATATCAATTTTTTTCTATATAAAAACTGTAAATGTGCCCATGTTAACATTTATTGGCACAATATTTTACATGAGAACTCCAAAAGTACTATAATTCACGAAAGGATTTGAGTTCATATCCCTTTCTTTGGTATGCTCGTCTTTACATTTCCGATTCATTTCGTATCGACAAAGGGCTCTCAAGGGCCCGAAGATCTGATCCGGGCCTGTAATGATAAGCCTGTATACCTGTTTGTTAAGGATAAAAATTCAATGTGCGATTGAGCGGGAAAACACAGAATTTTCGAAAAGGGTCGACTACAATTCATTTGGAAAACAAAATCGGTGAAGGAAAACCCTGTGGATCGAAATGTTTTGGATTATTTTATTGGTAATGGAATAAACGGTTGTCACGTAACGGATTCAGGTACTTACGCGTATTTCATTCCGGAATTTATTTTTATTCAGATAAAAAATATAAGTGTGGTATGTAATCTTCTTCTTCTTATGGTTCCTCTCCCCGATGGAGGTTGGAAATCATCATTGCGATTCTTACTTTATTGGCAGCTGCCCTGAACAAGGACTGAGTGCTGCAATGGAACCAGTCGCGCAAGTTCTTAAGCCAAGAGATGCGCCTTCTACCTGCACTGCGTCTCCCTTCAATCCTTCCCTCTAGAATGACTTGTAAAATTTTATATTATTCGCCTTTCATCACATGCCCAAAGTACTCAAGTTTTCTTTTCTTTATGGTCTTCAGTACCTCTTTATCTTTTTCCATCCGTCGGAGAACATCATCTTTTCGTACTCTATCCACCAGGAGATTTTTAATATCATTAACATTTCAAAGGCTTCGATCTTTTTTGAAGTGTTTTGGGTGAGTGTCCACGTTTCGACGCCGTAAAAAAGTACTGAGAAGACGTAACATCGAGTAAAGCTAGGGTTTCCTAGGACAGCGGTGCCCGTATTTTAACGGCCGTAGTGAACGGTGATGCAGTGGACAGCCGTCGTAACGTCGACAAGAGAGTGGTTTCGAGGTAAACGGTGTTAAATGGTGTTGATAATACCGTTTTCCTAGGAAACCACACTCTAGTCACCGTTACGACGGCTGTCCACTGCATCACCGTTCACTACGGCCGTTAAACTACGGGCACCGCTGTCCTAGGAAACCCTAGCTTTATGCGCATTCGGAGGTCTAAATTAAAGTCTCTCTGCAAAGAAGGTCACGCATCCTGAAAAAGCAGTCTCGCGCCACCTCTATTCTGACTTTGATCTCTTGCGAGTGATCCCATTTATTATTCAGCCAGCATCCTAAATATTTATATTGGTATGTAATATTACAACTAAATACATTTTTTTTATTAATTGACTAAATATATTTACATCATAGAATTAAGAATAGTCCAGAAGGAGCGTAGAATCATATTTGAATACATCGGACTGTATCCAATAATTCCCCCACTTAGACACACTTTCGCCGCGCGCATATGTTAAGTCGCCGGGTAATGTTGTAATTAATTCCTCCATCCTTTGTAAAAGTGTTAAAAAACTTAAATTTACAAATTTAAAAAAAAAATTATAACTAACTAATGTCAATAAAATATTTCGTCAAAATTTAAATGAAAATATAATATCATACGCCGATGATACGGTTGTTTTAGTTGAAGGAGATAACTGGAACTCAGTAAATTTAGTATTGAATGACATAATGAAAAAAAATTAATTATGGTTTCACAAAAATATATTATCTTTAAATACTGAAAAAACAAAAATTATCCCTTTTTATTAACAAAACAAGTTTAGATTCAGTGATAAAAATATTTATTCACCAAAGCAATTGCAACAAAACTATCTGCGATCTTACATGTTCAGTACTTGATATAACAGATACAATTAAATATCTTGGTGTATACATAGACCAAAACTTAAAATGGAAAGACCATATTAGTGAACTAGTTAAACATTTAAGAAAATGTATGTACATATTTATTAGATAAAGGAATATTTTAAAAATCAACAATTTAAAAATAGCTAATTACTCAATTTCACAATTTTTGTTACAATGTGGTGTTATATGCCAATATATTAAACCCTTATAAAGTACAAAGATTAATTGTAAAGGTAATTTTAAAGAAACCCTTAACATTCAATACGGAAAGTCAATATAACATATTTAAGGTTCATACATTCGACACTATTTCTAAAATAAATTCCATTATACAAATTTATAAAGAAGAAAAAATAAAATAATTTGAGATCAATAAATCATTCAGATAACAAAATTTACTAAAAACTGTTAAAACTAATATTTCAATAAATAAATTCAAAGTAAATTCAATTTTTTTTCCTGAACTTGTATAAAAACTGCATTTTATTTTAATCGGTTATATTTTTTCGGTTTTTCTTTTTATATCCTTTAAGTTTTTATTTCTCGTATACTCGTAAATCATATAAATTAAAATAAATAAATAACTATAACAGTGTAAGTCACTCTCCAAACACAAGAGCTAGTCTCTTTTTTTTTTGCAGAGTTACAGTTACATTTACTAGATGTATAAAAGTAGATTTGTATCAGAATAAAAAAACATGTACCATTAATGAAAATATATTGATTAATAAAAAAAACTAAAGTATCAAAGAATCTTGTTTTGTTCTTATCGAGTAGTTATGATAAAAACTGTCCAGAAAAAAATTAAACCGCCACATGTAAAGTTGAAGACAATCAAATGCGTCGTCGTTCTACAATCATGACTTTACGTTAATATTTTATATAAATTATAATACTGTTGTTTTCCTTAATAAACAAAATACAATTATGTAATAACATAGAAGCGATTGTTCAATGCAATCTTGATTTAAGTTAAGTCGCTTAACATTTGAAAATGCAGTCAGGTACAAAATTCGAGCTGTATTTCAAGACGTGTGAAAAAACATTTATTACAGCTGCATGTAAGGTTCTACATAAGACATAGAATTTTACGACTTGCTTACGTATTCTGGGAATACCTACAACCCTCGTATTTCTTAATAGAAAATTCCTGAGGGAAGCAACCCCATAGAGTCTCCCGCGTAGGAACTTCATCGAACGAAACGATAATACATTTGTCATTTGATGTCTTTTATATGTGCACCGATACATACAACCCTTGTAAAGGAAGAGTATTGAAATGAAGATGATGTGGGAATTCGTTCAAAATGTTTCGTTATATTTTGTTACCTATTTTCCGTATTAAAGCGCTAATATAATTTATTGATTGAGCAAGTATTTAGATTTGCGTGAGCGGGAAAAATGATGAATATATCGCATCTTTAGGACGAAAACGACTCAACTCATAAATTATCTTTTTGGGTAATTGCAAAAGAAGAATGTAAATTGTGACACCTTCGTATTCTTTCGTCAATCGTATCGTATTTTTCGAAGTAAGCACCAAACTTTAAGTTAAAAATACCGAAGGCTTTCAGCTAGGAAACTATGAAAAGAAAGCGTGATAAAAATATTTTTTTAAAAGTTTAAACAAGACATTTAATTAACGACTAAAAAAAATAAACAAAAGCACTTTGATAAATAAAATAATGTCAAAATTTTTATTAGGTCAGATCAGGTCACCAAATACATGTTTTTATTTATTCACGAAATGACATAAACGTAAATAAGTCACGATAATTTTAATAATAAAATGACATTAATTTAAATAAGTCACTAAGATTATCGGTGAATCGGAACGAAACAATCACGAAGTTAAATTAATCGTTTTAATATTTAAAAAAAATAAAGTAAGCATGCTATTTGTATCGGAATAAAATCGAATCAACCAGCTTTCTTTCACAACATGTTTGTCTGCGTTGCGTCCTTCCCACAGCAATGTTAACACAACACTAATTGCGTCGCTTCAGTACTGACACGAAATCTAAATTCTAAGGAGACAGGTGTAACGGTTTTGTCCTATTCCCACCCGAATGTTGCGTTTTTTTAAATGCAGAAAGATGGATTATGTTCATTGAAGTCGTTTTATGATTTGAAGTTATTTTAAGCTTTTTTTCAGTTAAGTCGTTTTCGTCTTAAAGGTACGATATCATGTACACCCACCCACCTTTATAGCAGCCACTGACATTTACACACGCACTCACACTCTCTCTCACACATACTTACCCTTACAATAAATCTTCAACATATATATTCAGATACACGAAGTAACATCATATCTGATTTATTTTACATGCATTTCTGTGGATGTCTATCTTTGGAATTGTTTCAATTATTTTTTTCATTTATTTATAATTTATTTAAACACCTTATATACTTTTACAGCTTACAAACATATGCATAAGGCTGTAGTCGGGTAAAACGCACGAAAAATGAGAAAATCATACGATTTGCCATTTTAAAAGTCATGTTTTTTTTTAATCGCGCTATAATAAAAAATAAAAAAACATCAATAAGATAAACACAATAATTTTTAAAGGTATTTCTATTAAAAAAATATACTTAAAGTTTTATATAACGAAAATATAATTACTTTGCGATTGGCAGATTACTCCATTTCAAATTTAGACTAAACTTTGGTATCTCGATTCCTATATAAAAACTACTGAACATCTAATGTTTTAAAGATAATAAATCAAACAAGAAAAATGCGGAAACAATTTTTTTTTTTAAAAAGAAATACAAGCATTTTAAATCACATATTTTTTTCTGATATTTTCCTTTATTTCTACGTAAAATTATGCCTTCGGTAATACTTTTATATATAATAAGTTATTAAAATATTTTAGTTGAAACCTTTTTTTTAAAGAAGATAATTCTGGTTGTAATATTTACTTTCTAACAATATCTTAATTAGGTTTTTATTACCTTAATACCGGCCCTTACCGGTACCGGCACTACCGGTAAATTGGGACCCCTAAGCGCAGCGCTGTGACTTCACCTCGCAACCCCTCTAGTAGTCTAGGTAGTCTACAAAACGAGCCATTTAGTCATAATTTTTGATATTCTGTAATTCTTATAGTTTTTGTACACTAGACCCTCGAAAGTAGACAAATATTGGTCGCGGCAAAACCTTCATGACACCGTGAACGAAGCGTAACATGTTAATTCGCATTCACATCAAAAATTGTATGAGTAACAAACCCGACGCTTGATGCGACACCATTTTGTTTAACTGTCATTTTTTTATACGCAGGTATTTTTTTTAAGTTTTTGAATTGACAGCATTTCATCAAGTGATAATTTTTCTCTATCACGTTAATGTAACATTTAACTAACTAATGGCGGACTTCTATCGATGATGTATCCATAAAATTAGTAAAGTTTTTACATAGAAAAAAACTGTCGCTTGTTAATACTTCACGTCCTTCTTAATAAACGTTGTGTTTGGAAACTGGAGCGTCCTAAAAGCGGTGAGCGACGTTGACAAATGGCGGCGTAAGTTGTAAAGCGTTAGCAATTGTTTTAGCGGTGTTTTGATGGATGCCGACATTTCCAAGGGAGAAGAAAGAACATTTGAGAAACATCTTTGACAAGTGGTGGTATATCGATAAATAAGGCGGCTATTTGTCAAGAATGTTTAACAGTATTTCAATACCTCATTTTTCATTTTGTTTTTAGTCTTTATTCAAACAAGCAACACAAATACTAACAATATATCTTTCAGGCACTGAAGTATAATTAAATCGATATGATGCTTAATAGAATGATAGTTTGAAATTAGGTTCCGATAAATGAGCGTTGTTGCATGAACATTACCGCGCAAAACGAAAAAAATAATAATATAAAAGACAAGAGAAAAAAAGAGCACGTTAGAAGGTTAAGGGATGAAGAAATACAGTAGAGGAGTGAAGGAGAGATATTTTCATAATATATTTGACCAATTCAAAATTTTGGTATCATAATAAAATAAACATAATTAAAGAAACATAATCTTATTACACACTGACAAATATTTCATTTTACAGTGTTTCAAAAAGTTTTTTTTTTAAGTCACAAAATTTTGTATTAAAAATATCTAAATGGGGAAAAGTAAATTAAATTTGGAGCAGCTACGATAAATAAACGAGTTTTGAACATATTTTTTTTTGGGCAATAAATCATTAAAAAAATGAACTTGTCGTGTTGACTTCACGGAACAATTGATTGAAATACGCTCCAAGAGATATGGACTATCGATAAAATTGTTTAAAATTTTTAAGAGGAAAGACCGATCAGAAATGCTTCTACGTTTAGTAAGGGAAGTTTTAATTTAAAAAAGAAGAAAAATAATGTTCGCACGAGTAAAAAAAGTATGAAATTTACAATCCAGAAGTTTCAGAATTCTATTTTTTTCCTTTCTAGTTGTGATATATAAATTGTACCATTTTGTTTCATTTTTGACACAACTTATTTATTTATATATACGCTCAATGGGCATTTAAAAGGACATATAAATACACAAAAAACGATTATTAAGAAAAATAAAAAGACACAATGGTACATAGTAGACTTTGTGGGAGTGGAAGCGGGAGAGAGGTGTTTATAATTGAATTTGATTCAGTGGTCGTTTGAAAGAAGACAACTTGTTATCAAAAAAATCAAGACTGGTATGTTCGTTGGGAGACCTTAGAATTCTGGGCATAGGGCAATGAGAATCATAGCTAGTTCTATGGTTATCGGTATGAAAGAGTAAGTTTTGTCTGAGGTTTCTAGTTAGGAGGATATTTAATTTTATTGAGCTCAGTAGTTCAGGCGTATCAAAGAGTGAGTTGAGAATTTAAAATAGGACTAGAATGTCGGACTGGACGTCAATAGACTCAAATCAGTGTTTGATTTCTTATGTTATAATAACTCAATGTTAACACTTATACATAAATTAATGGATTTTTCATCCATCTGGATACGAGCAAAAAATATCTGGTTTTCATTAATAAGATTTCATCATTTTTACAATTATTATTTCGATAGGCCAGTCACGGCTGTAATGCGAAACAGCGACAGGGCGAGCAATCTGTTCGAAGGATTTTCATTCGAAAATAAATTGGAATTTCGGTGTATTTCTTTTGTTTTGTGGTTGTATTTCGCAGCGGACCAATTAGAACAGAGCTTGAAATTGATTCCACTTGTTAAAAATGCGCGGGAATAATATGAGTTGGATTATTGGAGGATTCCTTGTATCATTTTTTCTACACAAATAAACAACAAAATTAGCGAATGATATGAAGAACGGGTTGACTACGCTCAAAATGTTTATTTATGGGAGTCAATCCCACTAGATTGAGGAATATACATTTCCTGCTTCCGAAAACTCTGCGTCATAGCAAGGGCGAAGCGTCCATATAAGCGATTATGCGCAGCTTACCATTTAATTTGACTACCGAAAAAAAAATATTGTAGTTATTTTTATGGGAAAATATTTCTTACTTATTATGAATTACTGTCACCGTTTATATATCGGGGGAATACTGGCAAAAAGCTTTTTGAGAAATCAAGCATTTAAGTTTTGTTCCAATTTCGATCTTTTATATCTTATTTAAATAAAGTAAGATGTTAAATGCTCATTTAAGAACGTGTTTTTAATTTTTCAGTTTCTTGATTTTACATTAAGTAAATATTAAGTTACTTTAAGCTTTTAGCCTAAATAAAATACCCGGTATACGTCTTAACCTTAAATTTATTTTAAAAACTACAGATATATGAAATTTAATATGACTTAGTGTATTTTGCCAGTTTGTAGAGCGTTAAAAACTTTACAAAACTGCATCACTAAGTCAAATTCGTATATTTTCGAGTTAACGTTTTTGGCCAGTATACCCTCGATATTCTCTACCTCTATTTTATTTTATTTTATTTTTATTTTATTTTATTAACATAAACGGCAAATCTGCCTTTTACAAACATTTATAATACCAACATATTTGGCTTAATATATAGTTTATCGTGGTGTGGCGAGATTAGAGACTTAGGAGTTATTCTTGATAATAGATTGCTGTTCGGGTCTTACATAAATTATATTGTTGAAAAAGCTTATAAAATGCTGGCATTTTCATTTTAAGAATTTTTAAACCTTTTAAAAAACCAAATACATTAAAAACTTTATACAACACTTTTGTACGAAGTAATTTGGAGTTTGCATCTGTTGGGTGGAGCCCACAATACATAACAAACATAGAAAAGATTGAAAATGTTCAACGAATATTTTTAAAATACCTAGATTATAATAAAAATAAAACGCTTTGTACTTACAGCCAATCTGCCAAACAAAATAGATTTTTTACCCTTGAAAATATAATTATGCTATTTACATAAATTATTAAATAATAAAGTAGACTCTTTCAACCAACGCTCCAAAATTAATCTAAGTGTCCCCTTTCGCGTGACAAGGAATAAGTATTTATTCCATCTGCCAGTCTGTAGCACTAACTATGCACAACACTCTTTCCTCTATCGTTCTTGTTCTAAATAGAATGTTTTTTTTTTCATCAATTGATATATTTTACATGCCCCTTAATTTATTTTTAAATAACTTATTATTTCTGGCTGCGATACGATCCCACTTACTATTTAATGATGCACACTCCTAAACACTTACACCCACACTAATACACATTAACACACATCTACACTTACTCTCATACAAATCCACATAAACACATACTTTTGTTGTAACACAATTGAATAATATGTATGATTTTTATTTAGAAACTTTGCTGTATTTTTTTTTTAATGTTATTATTTCATTGTGGACTGTTTGTTTCTTTTAAATAAATAAATAATATGTATGTCTATCATGTCACCTTTATATTATTACAAGTTATATAAAGGAATATGTATTTGAATGTACCAAATGCTATATTTTATTTCTTACTTTATATATTTTATCTATATACTATACCTTTAAAATCCCTCAGGGCGATTATGTGAATTAAATAGATAAATTAAATTGAATAACAGTAAGTTATTTAAACTTTTTAAAACACATTGCTAAAAATATTTTTAAATAAGTAAGTAGTTCGTGTGTTTTTAATTCGTACTTTGAAAATATTAAGTTTGACTTTCCTGTATTTTCGGCTAAGCGAGATTTCAGTATCTCAGGGATGATTTATATTCCCTTTGACCACGTTTAGACCACTAACACCTGCCCCATTAATCAGAAGCCCTGAACAAAATGCGTTAAAAATAATACCACTTTACCGCCATAAAAGAAAGCCTAAAAATAATGGCACACCCAACGCTGAAAACTTCACTCGAATGTTTCAGGATTTTCAGGCGTCCGTCTCAGCATATGAAAAGGTATTTATTAAAATATTAAAAATCCACTTAAATTACTTTATTTTGATTTAGTTCTTTGATATTTATTTTAAAATACGATTTCATATTTACAAAAATAACACAGATGAGTACAAACATGGTAAGTAATAATAATGTCCGTCCTTAATTTAATTTAATTTTAATCTTTCCTAATACTTATCCGTATTTCCGCTTTATATTTTTTCATGCCTTGTTCTATTTTTCATATCGTTATAATCATTATTTTGTTGCTGTATTGATTACTCTAATTTATAATATATGAACTTAATGTAAATTATTAATTCAATTATATTTTAGTACCATATATTATTCAAATGATATTTTTATTTTTAAAAATGGTTGTTTGTAACTTTATAGGTATGATTTATATTATATTACTTCTATAAGTCTTTCGTGTTTTTTCTTTTATTTAGATTGATATTTTTAAAATTCAATTGTTATTTTT
Organism: Micrasema longulum; assembly: GCF_059751315.1. Taxonomy (NCBI): domain Eukaryota; kingdom Metazoa; phylum Arthropoda; class Insecta; order Trichoptera; family Brachycentridae; genus Micrasema; species Micrasema longulum. Next base: position 18,534 of record NW_028278834.1, read on the forward strand.
AATATTGTATCACGTGTAATTATTATTTTTAAAGTATTTAATGTTATTTCTCGTATATGGATTGTTTTTTTAAAATATTTTTATATTTGAAATTTTTCATTTGAAATTGCCAAATATTTTTATTTACTTTATATTTCTTACTATTGTTAATTATTCTGACTTAATATGGCCACAGTCAAAAAGGCATAGTATATTCATTTATTTTTTGGGATTTTTACTGCTATTAGATAAAAAATAAATGGAAATATATTTACAATACTAGAGTCAATTAAAAAAAAAACTTTTAATCTAATAGTACATTATGTATAAGAAAAGAGTTTACCTAATTGTATGTTTATGGCGTTTGTATTCATTTATGTGTATGTGAATGTGTGTATGTGGAAATGAATGAAGGAGGGTGCGTGTGTGTGGGTGCGTAAGTATAAATAAATAATAATTTTAAACTTGTATTTATATTAAAAAGGGTACAGGAAAGAGCTTGGTAAGAAGGTTGATGACTAAAAAAATATAAAAAAATAGCTTATACCTCCTTTCGAAACCTTTTTGAACACATTTTTGTCAAATAATGACTGTATTTTTTAAAATTATGGTAAATTTCAAAATCTAATTCCGAAAAAAACCTTTTTTTTTTTAAATTGCACTGAATGAATAATGTGCAACGAGTTTCATACAATACGGTAGGTAACCACAAAATGCCGTGAATACGATGTAATTCCAACAATAAAACAAGGTAGGTTTGACAATATGGTTCAAAACGAACATTCAAATACACATTATATGCACCTACATAATATATAAATAAGAATAACATATATCGGTGAATGTGAATACAAATGTCACATGAAATTAATAAACAAAATAAATAAGTGTAGGATTTAGAAACCAAAAAAACCGTGCAGTAATACAAATAAAAGTAAAACAGATATTTATAAAAATAAAAAAAAATCTTCACATATTTGTTCGTAGGTACAAAAAATACAATATAAATTGAACACTTTATAGAACTAATACAAACTTTATAATATTACAATTTATCAAGAATAGGTATACCTAGATTCTAATTTTATTTGAAATATTTCTAGGCCTTCCATCTGAATTATTTCTTCAAATAACTCATTGTACAGTTTTTAAGTTACGTACAATGAGTTTTGAGACTCAGTTTTTCTCCTTATCGGTTATTTTATCTGTGGATGTATTATTTTTTTAATGTATATCATTTCTGCAAATTCTTATAATAAAAAGTAAAAATTCATTGCTTGCAAACCTACAACTTAAATACATAAAACTCGTATTGCGGCTTCCTTACAAAACAACAAATTTAATTTATCGTAACAATAATATGCATATCGTATACGCACATAAAATGATAAAAAGCGAGCGATAGAAAGAGATATAAAACAAAATTATCTCGAAATAAAAATGGCGTAGCTATAAAAACCGAAAATAAAATAATATGCAAGAGAAGAAAAAAGGTTTCAAAATGAAATAACATTTTTTCAACAGCTTGATCTCCGTTTAAAAAAATCTAATATTGATATCATCTCTGTTAGGGAAAAATCCAGGATTTGTCTACAAAGATTTTTTCAGCATTGGCGTTGTAGCCTGTGGTGGGCCCTAGCCTCCTCTAATATCTGTCTCCGTCCCATCCTGCACCCAGCGATTCTTCTTCAGCTCCAGCTTGTCAGGCCAATTGCTCTAATCTCACTTTCTACGTCATCCTGCCATCTTAATTTTGGTCTGATTCTGCTTTATCTGCCTCATAGCGCCTCTAATAATGATTAAATCATTTCCTCCACACCCCATTTTGGTCGGAAGCGCCAAATACATTCGTTAATATTTTTCTTTCAAATACTAATACCTTGTTTTCATCTTTTTTAGTCATGGCCCAGCATTCGGCATTATATGCTTCATAAAATTAGTTGAAATATTTATAATTGTTTAAACTGTATAAAAATTAAAAATACAAAAGTTGTTTAATATCTAGGGATTTATATAAACTGTCAACGAGTATGGACTGAACAAATCGAAAAGATGGGTAATATACTGATATATGTGTCATATATATTAAAAAGACTAAGTTGTATTGTTGACTTAAATTGATTTATCATGATCTTGTACATTTATGTCTATCATACAGAGTAATTGTATGGGGTGGAGCCTTAGACAAACATGTCAAATCTGGGACTTCAAACGTAGGACTGATCACCTTACCTTCATTTAACAGAATATAGAAATGTGCTGTATTTGGTTTACCACGGGGTACAGAATTTGCAGTAGATTTTTAAAATTGTGTTTTTGATGATTACTTTATTGGTTTCATTTTATGCTTACATGTAATTTTTTTTTTAATAAGGTAAACAAACAGCACTTCAAAATGTATTACCACTTTTATTTTTTGTATTATCTTCAGCATAAAAGTACCAGCTCGAAATACTCGGGAGCTAACGTAATTTTTTAAACCTCCTGGCAGTCCTAATTATTTTTTCAATTCACCAATATCCAGAAAACACCAGCTAGGTCACGAGTGTGTTGAAATATATATATTTTGTTTGTCTTTATATATCTAATTATTATTATAAGTATTTTAAAGGCTAATTTAAGAATTTAAGAATTAATTTTAAGAATTTCAAGTGCTGGATATTCGTCAACAGTATATATTGAGGTCAGTAGCGGTCACACATCTCAACAGGGAAAAATACGCAAGGGTCATGTTCATAATACTAGACACTCCAATAAGGATCTGATTCTACAGAGAGGAGTCAATACTTTGTTGGCTCAAAGGCAGCAATATTATATAGGCCCGAGAGTATATAACCTTATCCCAGTTTCGTGGAAATGTGGTGGGATTGCCAGGCTGAGGAAGGTGTTGACTGCATTCTTAATCCATATTGGTCGGAGGGAGTCAGAGAATTTGTTGTCCGATGTAGAAGGACGTAAGCTGGTTGCTTGTTTTACTAGTAATGACTTGGGACTTAGGATATAGAGATTTTGGTATTATTTATGTTTTCTCTAGATATTCATTGTTTACCTTTAAGACTGAAAAAGCACACATTATGATTAAACTGTAAATACTTTTAAATATCATTATAAATACATAATTTACTGCCTTAGAACGGGGAAGCTATCCCTAGTTAGGCAGTTTAGATGAACCAACAGCAAAAATAAAAAATATGTATGTTTACTTTTACTACTGAATTAATTTGTTGTATAAATAATTACTTGTATATTGCTGTAATAAATATGTAAAATAATAAAAAAATAAAAAATAATGTACAAAAAAAATCTCAATTTTATTCTTCATTCATAAAATTTTACTTAATGTTTCTTTATTTTTTTATGTATCTCTATCTATGATATTAATAGTTATGTGTATGTGTATGTATCTATAAATATGAATTTATTTGTATACGTAAATGTATTTAAAGTCTTTCTGTATACCCATATACCTATGTGGGTACATTTCTTTATAATTATTTATTTTATTATTTCTTATGTTATTCTTACTTTTAACTTAATTTGTGTACTTATGTCGCACTGGTGCACTTAAGTGTATTACTTAAAATATAAAAACCCGTAGGGCGAAAAATAAATAAATTGGTGTGCCACACATATATGTTTATACAATGTTTTATTTATTAGGTGTTAAAATAAGTTTGTCGGTTTTATAATAAATTTTAAAATAAGAACCAGAAGTAAAACAAAATAGTAAAGGTTATACGTCATTCGAAACAAAATTTTCTGCTATACAAAATGTTGTGTTTGTTTTTACGTTAGATTTATTATTTAGTTTTATTTGATAACAAGCCTTCAAAATAAAACGCCAAGTAGACGAAAGTGAGCATTTTCGACATCTTCTGTTCGCATTCAATCGAAAGAAAAAAATCTGCTTAAGTTGCTCGCGATATTTGCGCAATGTACGGTGAAGATGCTATGAATTATTGACTAATTTGATGTTTTTTTTTTGTTGTGTCTTCCCTCTCTGTTCACTTGTTATTAATTATATTGCTGTTGTTTCCCCAAATAACAAAATAAAATATTAATTTTTTTTACTTTACTCGTATGCCAAATTTATACGCAATCATTATTATTATAAATGGTAGCGTTCCAATTATGGCCACGCTTCAGCAAAGGCGAAATTTATCAGATTTAATATTTCTGTACAATGATGATGATCAAAGACAAAATTGACTGCCCAGAGCCGCAATTATGAACGGCTATCTTCAACGGTATATACTGAGACGGTATTAACTAATATCGATATTTATGTACGAAAGTGTGTTTATTTGTATGAAAATTCAAAATATCTTCGTCGGTAACCGGTAATTGAAAATGTTTTAAAAAAAAATGTAAACATTTTAATATTTTTCATACGGAAAACTTAATTTTACTTTGTAGATACACTTGACGATAAAGACGTCATACCTTCACCTTGACGGTATAGTTGAAGATAAATTCCCTCTAGCGATTATAAAGATATACCACCAACCCCCCCCCCCCCCCTTCAAGTTCGGGGTAAGTACATAGATATGAATCAAGGGGAAGCGTACGTCACAGTACACATATCTACGGTCTAAAATGACATGGCTTCAGTATGACGTCATAGTTGAAGACAAAAGTCTCTCGACCGACTACAAAGGTATATTACCGATACCCACCATCAAGTTTTGATGTAAGTTCATCATTTTATTCCTACGGGTCTAGAACCCCTCGATACGGCTACTACGCATTAAAAGTGTAAAAAATTTTGTTCCACCCAGCAATTTTTCCTTTAATTATGATTTATAATTTTTTTTAATAGTATTGAGGTTGTCACTTTTTTTCTTAAAACCCTATCAAAAATATGAGATAGAAATAAGTAAGTTTTGAAATCGAATTAAATTCCAACAAAACTGTCACTTTAATAAAAACGAACGCCTAGATGTGAAAATAATGTCACTAGGTTCTGTCCTAGATACAAATAAAAGTATCCAGGCGTTAAAAAATTACCACTCTCAAAAAATAATTTAGTTATTATATTTTTTCCATCTGTTTTACTATCTTTCCGAGTGTATGTATCGATACGTTAAAAAAGCCGGCTTTGTAGTCAATCAGTGGATACATACAATCGTTAAGCGTACCGTCCAGGTGATTTCCAAAAGTCATGCAAAATTCATGTTCAAGCGAGCATTTTTTGCTTCAATTGGGATTTATTGGAGTTTATAATCGCTTTGAAGTGAGCACTTTTTATTACAGAAGCATATTTAAAATATTAATAAGAATTATATTTAATGTTAATGACGTAAGGAACGCGGACTAATTGTTTGCGGTCATTCCTTTGGCTTGTTTCAATCATATGATGTCGATATGACAAGTAGGTAGAACATACCGAGGTAAGATACAGATGTACAGAAGTTAAGTATACCGTCTCGATATATACAGATGAAGATAGCGTTCATAATAGAGGCACCGATTTATTTTCCCTGATAGATTTATTTGTACCATTATTATTACAAGGCCATAAATCGAGTTTAGTAACAAAACACATGCTGCAAAGAATTCACCAATCAACCGAATAATTTACCATATTGGAAAAAAGCAAAGATTAGATCTCAATACAATATTTCATTACTCGGTATGGCGATGGTGATGCTGATAAATGTTATTATGACGTATATATATTTATTGAATAAAAAAACAGTATTTCGCATCATTACGTAATCGACTTCAGTAAAATATTTCCAAGATTTTACGCTCAAAGCAGAACTTTGAAGTATAAAGTATGGAGTTTTGCACAAATCCTTTTGAAAGATTTCGAGTAAAGCAATCTTATAAATGATTTGGCAACGAATCGTAGTCTTGTGTACCTATGTTCTTCTTGAAAATTATTATTTTTTGCTATTTTTAAGTTCAAAGACTGGAAGAAACTTTATTACTAAAGAAAATATATATTTATTTCAACAGAGAGGGGAAAACATTATTGAGAAGGGGATTTGGACGTCTAGACATTAACAGGGCTTATGACCTGTCATTGGCTGGTCTAAGTGGCCATTTTACACACTCTGTAACATTTACCACAGTCTGCAAGCATTTGGACATACTCAAACATTGTTGAATTGACTACCTGGTAAAAGAAGAAGTATGAAAATTGGAAAATTGTTTTCAGGCGTTGCCTAGTAGGTAATTTGGTTCAGCCGGATGAATCTCTCCCACATAATAAAGGTTTCAGCTCCTTTACTTCACAAAAGTCAACAAATGGAAGAGTTGAGGAAATGTGGATGTTTAAACATGGGCAGAATGGTGAATGTTACACAGTATGTAAAGTGGCCACCTAAACCAGCCAATGACAGGTCATAAGCCCTGTAAATGCCTAGACGTCTATATTTCCTTCTCAATAATGTTTTCCCTTCTCTGTTGAAATAAATTTAAATATGAATAACACTCTAGGGAGGAAATCCAGCCAGTCTGCTAGCATTTGGACATACTCAAACATTGTTGAAAATATATATTATTTGATCCATAGCGGCTTCATTTCGTAACAATTTATCACTCAATAAATAAAAATGAATAAAAAAGTGTAATGTCAACCTATTATGAATTTATATTTACATAGTTTTTTTTATTAACTTTATTAAATATTATGTAGTATGGCATATATTTAAGAAGTTATACCTGTTTACAAGAAAGATAAATGTTTTGAAAAGAAATGTAAGAAACGTATTATTTTTTATAAAAGTATAAAAATACAGAAGGTCAAAAAAATAAAATAAATTAAGAGTATACATCTCATGATGAAACTAACTGAAATAAGAAAAGGTATAAAAATTTAAAATTGTTTTCGGGCGTTGTCTAGTCGGTGAATTGGTTCAGCTGGATGAATCTCATTCATATGATAAAGGTTTCAGCTCTTTCACATCACAAAAATCAACATATTTGAGAAAATGTGGATGTTGAAGATTGCAGAATTTCTTACCGATCAATGTTAAGCAAACATTAGTCCAGACCTTACTTCTCCCACTTCTTGATTATGCAGATTATGTTACCCTGATGCTAATTCTGAACTGCTTGATAAGTTGGAACGGTGGCAGAATGTTTGTTTACGTTATATCTTTAACCGTCGCAAATTTGACCACATACCGCACGCAATTACACAGGCTCAGTATCAGGCATAAAAGAAATATTTACATTCTATCACTTCTTTACAATATTTTGAATAATCCCACTTCGCCTGTTTACCTGAGAGAACTTTTTCAACCTCTATCACAACATGGACTACCTCTTCGCTTTAGTAACGAGATAACCCTTTTAATACCCTTTCGCCTCTCTTGTTTTCTTACCTCCTCTTTCACAGTAGTAGCTGCTCGATTGTGGAATAAACTACTCACTAATGTTAGAGAAGCCCCTTTTTAATTTACATATAAATCATGATTGAAATGTCACTATCTATTTAGATGGTGACATTTGTTTGAGTTGTTCCTTTACTCTTCTTCTTTCCTTCCCACCCCCTTTCCTCCTCTATTCATAGTAAAGTGTAAATTTTTAGTTGATTTTTGTTTTAAATTTTAGTATAAAATTATAATATTCTGCATAATCAGTTGTGATCCCGGGGTAGGATTGTGTACCCACGGGCAAAAGGTCCGAGGTTCAAATCTCGATTACTATTTTTCCAGCACACGTTATTTACGACTTTTAGGAAATGGTCTAATAATTTGAATATTTAAATAAATAATAAGAACATAAGTATTTCTATTTAAAACAACAACAAAAATACCTTGAATATAATTTAATAATTTTCTCAAACTGAACCGTTTGGGTTGGCAGGAAAAAATTACCTAAAAGCAATATGCCCGCCCTTATATGTTAAATAAAATCGGGTAGTGGTCCTGTGACTAGTGTCTCGGACTCATAGACCAAAGGTCGGTGGCTCGAATCCTACTCTACCCCGACTCGATTCCATTTTCTAATAGTGAGTTATTTACAACTCGTTGAAAATGGCCCTCAAAATCAAACATTTGGGTAAATCATAAGAACGCAAATACTTCTTTAAAAAAAAAATAACAATGAAAAATACATCAAATAAATAAATAAACATGGGATGAATGGTAAATGTTACACAGCGTGTAAAATGGCTACTTAAACCAGCCAATTACAGGTCATAAGTCTTGTGAATGCCAAGACTTCCGTATTCCATTCTCAAAAATGTAACCCTTTCAGCTACAACAAATTTAGATATTGATAACTCGTTGAAAATAGCTATCAGTATTAAAATATTTGGGAAAAAACAAACGTAAAAAAAACACATCAGGTACAACGCAGCGCGGTGATACCAAAACAGCTGTTACATTTCAATAATTAATTAAAATTTTATTTCTAAAATGTTGTTTTTTTCTTTGTATATGTAATTACTGAAATATTTGTTAAAACTCTGGAAAACTAAAAAAATAAAAAATAAAATATATCCTCCCTTCTTACTACCGTACTTTAGTAGAATAAAACTTTATTATACAATTTACTACAGTCCACAAAAACGGATGTAGTAAAACAAATATAAAATGTGGCCATGTGGCTTTTAGATAAGATTCAATGATATTAAAAACCCGACATTTAAATTTTACATTTGAAGCACTAACTTTGTGGTTATTCATTATAATAAAATAAGTAAAACACAACTTTAGAAGAATACTTTAGAACACTTCTTTTAAGTATTCTTTATCTCTGTTGTAATATGTTTATGTAGGGTCCATGGTCCATAATCGATGACACACACATGTTAAATTAGTTTACCTAAAATAGAGTACTGACCGACGATGCAAAGTCATCATTTTCTATCGAATCCAATACATTCGTAGAATGCAACTCTTATAGTATTGCACGTTAAACCGGGAGCATTGTTCTGCAGTACATTCACATCGTCCCTACCATGAAGAAATGAACTACAAAGGAACGTCGTCAATAAAGAGACCACAAGACGCAGCCAACGTCAGTCAGCCCGTTCAGTTAGTCGGCCCAACAAGTTCAGTTCAGTCAGTCAGACCAGCTCGACGACGTCACTCAGTTCCAGCATGTAGTCCAAGTGCAGTTACTTCAACTCCTCATCGCCGTAACACTCGTGTAACATAATTCATTATTTATTCGCCATGTAATAAATACGCATAAAACAGCTACTTCGTGTCTTCGTGTCTCTGTCAATCTCTAACTGGGGTAGAAACTCCAACCCAACCAACCCAACCAACCCACGACTACATAATCCTACATTTATATTAACAGCTTCCTAGGGGGTTGAATCCAGTCGTTGTCAACAAAAAGTTGGAAAAATTCAAAACGTTTACTTTTACACAAATATTTACTTTAATAACTGCCTATTGATTTCAAAACAAGACTGTTCCTTCGTCAAAGCTTAAAATCAAATCAAAAAGTATTTTTCTCAAATGCGTCATCTGCAAAATATCATTCACTGTTCGGTGTTTATTTTTGTTTGTTCTAATTCGGATACCATTTCTTTAAAAAAATAAACGCTGAACTACTGAGGTGTAAGCAAATAGAGACGATGCTTCATAGAACGACAGGTTAAAATTATGTTTTAAAAATGAGAATTGTGGCGGCATTCCGCATGAACATTGCAATGCAAAACAAGTATTAGAGAAAAAAGGACAAACTGTATATGCCAGTTTACTGTGAATTTAAAGCAGTACGTCGCACCTCTTTACGCTACATCACATTTACTGACCACTGCGCGTAAAACACTACTTCCTACCAAATAAAAGATATGTTCCGAAGCCTCAGTTGAGTGAAACACAATTAATTTTTATTTTATTTATTTATATATACGCCCAATGGCATTTTTTTTGGACATATTTATACATAGAAAACTATTGTAAAGAAAAGTAGAAAGACACAATGGTATATAGTAGACTTTGTAGACGTGGAAGCGGGAGAGAGGTGTTTATAATTGAATTTGATTCAGTGACCGTTTGAAAGAAGACTTGTTATCAAAGTAATCAAGGCTGATATGTTTGTTGGCAGACCTAAAAATTCTGGGTATGGGGGAACGAAAACCATAGTTAGTTCTATGGTTAAGTCCACTTTGTTTCGATGCAAAAAACATCAGTAAGATAAGCTTTTTTAATATATACTATTACTAGCGAACCTGACAAACGTTGTCCTGCCCGAATGTTGGCTTGCCTGCTATTAGCTGATTCAGCAAACGTTTTTCCGATTTTCGAATTTTCGATAAACTATACTCGTATTCTAAGCTATATTTGACATTAAGTTTGACATTTCAATCTTTTTGTTTCATCATTGATTAGCTGATTTGTGATTTGCTGTTTCTCAAAACGAAATTAAAAAAATAGTGCAATATCACCAGCCCCCTACCGGGTTCAATTGTGAATGTAAACCATCCAGGGACCCACTCAAACACACACAAGAATTTCATCAAAATCGGTCCAGCCTTTTATAAGAAGTTCAGTGATATGCACACGTACAGAAGAATTATACATACGAGTATATAAAGATTATTAAAATAATTTTTATTTTATATTAGGTTGAAATTATCTCATTTGGTTCAAAAGCTATGATGTTTTGGAAATCGCATAATTTCAAAATCTTGTTTCCTGAACATTTTGTTCAATTTAAATAAATGCCTCCGTGGTGTAGTGGTCAAGACGCTTGACTCACGCTCGGAAGGTTCCGGGTTCGATTCCCGATGAGAACACAAAATTTAAAAAAAAAAGATATTTCTCAAGTCTGGGTGTTCTGTGATGTAATTCACCACTGTAATTGGGCCTCCTGGTCTGTTGTGGTGCAAAAAATAAAAAAATAAAATGAAAATGAAAAAAGTGACTCCCATGGATTATCCTTCAAGGTACAGATTTTATTTTAAGCCTCGACGAAGGAACAGTCATGTTTTGAAACCGGTCGGCATATTAAATATATTTAGTGATTTTGCACAAAATATTCGTTCCATTATTTACACTAGCTCTGGAACATGTCTTCAAAACTTTTGACTGAAACGACAAGGCTCTTTAAATCAACGGTGAACTCATTAGCAATCTCAGATTCGCATATGATATAGTCCCATTTGATAAAGTTGAGAAAGAACTTGAAAACGCGATAAATGAAATTCATACAACATCCCTGAAAATAGACTTAAAAATGAATGTTTCAAAAACTAAACTAATGAGCAATGCAAACCGGTCATGTAACATCTTGGTAAATGGGCAAATTGTTGAAAAAGTTGATAGTTGTATATATCTAAGACACAAAATAAACCTCTGGACAGATAATCAAGAGGTAGAAATAGAAAGAAGGCGAGGTCTAGCATGGGCTGCCTTTGGTAAGCTCTCATATATCCTGAAATCTCAGAAGTACTCAAATTACTTAAAGAAGAAACTTTTTTATGCTTGTGTTCTCCCTGTATTGACGAAAGGCTATGAAACTTTTGAGTTCACTAAAAATTTTTTACACAAATTATCAGTGACACAGAAAGCTATAAAATGGAGAATGCTAGATATTTTGTTGAGAGACAGAAAAACCAATACATGGATATAGCGAGAACAAAGGTCACCGATGTGGTTCACAGGGCTGCCAACCAGAAATGGAGCTAGGCTGGTCATATAGTCGGAACCACAGACTCTAGAAGCACCAAAAAAGTCCTGGAATGGTGACCCAGAATGGGTAGAAGAAGTTTCTGCAGGCCTCAGACAAGGTGGTCTGATGACATAAGACGAGTTGCAGGAAGTGGTTGAATGCAGTTGGCTCAGGATAGGGAGATATGGAGACTAAAGGGGGAGACCTATGTTCACTATTGGACAAGAGACGGCTTATGATGATGATGATTCGTTATATTATTAATTAAACTGCTTGAAAACTATATGTTGCAAGGATCGAGTAACTAACTTCGTTGACTTCACAGGTCCTATGTGAATTTTCTTTTGTGATCAGGTACTGCACTGGATGATGTCTCTATTGAAGGATTCCATGTATAAATATCTACAAAAAGCTTTAATATTATTGGTATTTTACTATACAGTCATTTAGAATCATAAATCCCTTTATCAGTCTTTTATGTTGTAGGGTTCCCGCTGGCCAAGATGGCGTGTTGGGTACAGGGCGCGGGGCGGTATTATACTGCACTGGCAGGAAGAGACCCCGGCATTATGTGACGGGAGTAGAGGGAGGACCGCGTCGCAATATGAGGCCAAATAGAGTCGTGAGGAGGACGCAAAACGTTTTTATAGCTCCAAATGGGACGTGGCTCGTTTTTACGCCAGAGTCGTTAAAAACATTTTATTCATATTAAAATTTGTTGCAACAGACACGCACTCCGTAAGATATTTGTTGCAACAGACACGCACTTCGTTCTCATTCTCTCTTAATACCCATACACAATTCCTGTTTCTTCTCTAACTCATGTAGTGTCCATGCGGCTCGACTGTGGAATCATCTCCCATCCACCATCAAAGATGTTACTACATTATCTCTGTTTAAATCACGTCTGAAGAAACATCTCCTTTCTCTTCCTTAATCTCTCCTCCTTTCCTTTTTCCTCTTTCCGCTTTTTTCCTTTTTCCCATTGAGTAATAGTTTTGATTTAAGGTAATTTATAAACAAATACGTTTATTTCTATTTTTATATATTTTTCACTTTTTAATCTTTTTTTTTTTTTTTCTATTGAATATGTTCTGTAACTTGAATTATAAAAATAAAACTTTTATTTTATTGGTTGGAAGAAATTGCCATTTGGCAATAAGCCCGCCAATGTACAAATAACATTATGTACAAAAAGTTAAATAAATAAATAAGATATAATGGATTCAATGAGCGAGGTATATATGTATCTTAACGTTTTGAAAGGGAGTAAGCTTTTGATTTCAATAATCACCTTAAGCCAGTACCTTAATCTGTCGCAGATTCCATCAATATGAACACCCCAGATAAATTTAGAATCAATAATTTAAGTGGCCACTTCACACGCTGTGTAACATTCACCAGTTTGCCTATGTTTAAACATCCACATTTCCTCAACTCTTCTATCTGTTGACTTTTGTGAAGTAAAAGAGCTGAAACCTTTATCATGTAGGTGAGATTCATCCGGCAGAACCAATTTACCTACTAGGCAACGCTTGAAAACAATTTATCAGTTTTTTACTTCTTCTTTTACCAGGTGTTAATTCAACAATATTTTGAGTATGTCCAAATCCCCGCGGACTGCCTGGATTTCCTCCCTAGGGAGTTTTTCATATTTGCATTTGTTGCAACAGAGAGCGAATTTTTTTTTTGAGAAGGTAATATGGAAATCTAGGCATTCACAGCTATTTACATTTACATTTAAAATCCAGCCAGTCTGCGGGCATTTGTATATACTCAAAACACTATTAAACATTTTATTTATTTTACGCACGGTAAAAAATATTTTTAAAAACAAGAATACCATCACGCCATTTCCATTAGAAATAGGAAGAGATATTAGAAAGTATGGCCAAAAACGCTTTAAAATGCCATAACTTCAGGCACAATTAAAAGCCTTACAAGCACGTTTACTTCAAAATATTTTAGTAATACTCAAGATAACACATTCTCCAATCGTCAGACTACACCGGCTCGAAAACGACTATGGAAAAATTGATGTGTTTCGTCTTTCACTCTCATTTTTTACAATAAAAATTCTTAAGGCGATAAAATCAAAATAACTTACATTGTTTGAATGCTGTAAAATCACTATTGACTTTTTTTTTATTTTGCTTACCTACACTTTGCTTACCTACTGCTATTTTTTTTTACAGTAAACTGTCATGATTTTTCGAACACATTTAATTATGTACCTACCTACTTTTATGTAGTATTTATCTTGACTTACGTACATATATTTATAAAGCATAATGTCAATCAATACTTATAAAAAGTAAAAATAAAACTATAATAAAATAAATAAAACAACTTTGTTTTCAACCACTAATTTAGTGCAACAGTGTAACAAAGTTAGTGCTTTAAATATAAAATTCATAAAAAATAAAACTGTTTTACACAAGAACCTTCATATTAACCTGTTATACCATAAAACGCTTTCATTTTAAATTTATACTTGTGTAAAAGCTCTCTGGGCGCATATTTATTTATTTATTTATTATATATATACGGCCTAAGCCAATAACAACAGTTACATGAAGAAACAAAAATGCAAGAAACTGAATAAAAAGAACATAAAACTATTTAGCAAAGACAAACAAGGGCAAAAAAATAATAGTACACAATATATTAAAAAAAACGAAAGACCAAAAACTTTGAGCTAAACCATGCCAATCCAACTTCATCCCACACTGTTTGGTCGCGAAGAAATCTACGAAAAGCCAAAATATGGATGGTAATTAACATTATAAAGCCAATAAAAAAAGTGTCTGTATTTTTCTGCAATTAATTTAAACATGTGCACGAAATATATAAAATAAACAGTTTAACAGTAAATAAAGTAGTTTATATAAAAATTTAATCCCAAAAATAGTAGTAATTTAAACATGTGCACGAAATAGATGAAATAAACAGTTTAACAGTAAATAAAGTAGTTTATATAAAAATTTAATCCCAAAAATTGTAGTTTATCTAGTAAAACTTAAGGTCCTGAAAATCAGATTAACTTTGGCTCTTCTCAAATCTTTTTGCCGGCTTAACTTTATTAAGTCGAACGAAATAAAATGAAGTCTTCTGGATGTGCAGGATTTGGGAGGATTTAAGATAAATTTATGGCTAAAGTAATGTTGATAAACCTGCCCCGAGATGTCGCAGATAGGACACGTCCTGACAAACTTCACGCGAATCGAGATAAGGTTTTGTATCTCTGGACCTTTCCCACCGAAATCTTCGGCCTTTAGTGATGCGCGCACTGCTTACAATAACCAAATAAATCATTCGATTGGGTACTCAATTGGAGACATGATACTTTTATGATGTTAAAAAAACGATTTGTAAAAGTCACCTATGAACTAGTTTTTTTTTCGTCTCTCTTCTTTTATACTACATATGAAAACTTACATTTTCGTATCATCACCTCATCCAGTGATTCACAGGGCACTATCTGGATTATCTCAATGAATCACGTTCTCTTTCCGCACTAAATGGTGCCCAAGACACAACTTTGGTACATCAGCAACGCATCTTTATATTTTTGTTACATGAAGGTAAAATGATCAGAATTACGTCTCAGGTGTTAGCCCGTAGACTATGAAATATTCTAGTGTAAAAACCTTTTTGAATAAATATTTTATGTCGAGCATGTCGGGAGTCAAACCTAAAGCCTCTTGCATGGTAGGCATACATGCTGACCATTTGACCAAGAGGTGAGAGTTTGAATTATATGGAAGGCAAAGTGATCAGTCGTACGTTCCAGGGACAATAAATTTTTCTAATAAAAAATAACAATTAAAATTAATATTTCATATTGACCATGCCAGGAATCGACCGCGGGACCTCAAGAATTTTAAGTGAATCCAACCTCTACACTAACTGGCAGAATTATCCAACTGATTTCATTTTTTTTAAATTTCACCTGAGAGTAACCATCGTATCGGGTCGAAAACACTAGTTATGGTTTTCTTTTACAGAATGATATTTTTCATTCACCTGGTGATAGATGATCGAGATACACTGCATTTACCTTTCAATGCAGTGCCCTATGCACCATAAGGTTCACATAAGATATTGGTGATAGAGATGGTAATAAAAATAACATAATTTATGCTGAAAACTCTTTGAGATTCAAAGACAATCTGCAGATTGAAATCATTTTTGATATGCTGGGAAAAAAACTTTAATAATCTTCCAGAAATCTTAAAATCAAAAACTAATATTAAAACATTTATATCTCAATAAAAAAAATCACATAAACCTACCCTATTCTTAACTCTATACAGTTGAATATTGCGTATCTTTTAGAACATAGTATATGATTTTATGTTTTAGATAATGAAAAAAAAAAGAAAATCAAATGTAACGTAAGGATGTATAAATATAAATAAAGGTTTAACGAACTCCCTCTCTAAGCATGAGTTTTCACTCTATTAAAGAGGTAGACATGTTATTATTTATTATATATGTACAATGCATTTGTTGTTTTATATTTAATTCGATAGCAATATTTTCAATCATAAAAAAAAAAAACGATTGAAAGATACTAATAACTAAAAGTAGAAAAAGGACCTTGTATCACTTTTCTCTCAATTAAAATTTGTCTTTACCCAATAAATATGTATTCCAAGGTTTATATAAATATCTACTCGTAATTATAAATGGCAATCAGTTGCAAATAGGTTACATGAATAGTGAATTAAATTTTAAAATATTAACACACTATCTTGTATTTAGTAAATATTTGAATAGGTTTAAAATCCGAAACTCGACACTGGCTAGAACACCCTTTCTAGGAGGTAAAAAACCAAAAAAAAATCAAAGAAGAAATTATTCTTACGATGATCTTATAAATAGAGCTATATAAATTGAATATGCCTCTAATTTTCTATCGCGTATTCATACTCGACAACGAACATTGATGATATATTTTTATTATTTATCATTTGCCTAATACAACACATTGAAAAAAGATTATTAATTACATTCCCAAGGTCTCGAATACAATTGGAAATTAACCGATTTATCTTTATTTGTCTATAAACTAATATAGTTTTTTTTTGTACCAACAAGTGTACATTTAAATGGAAATTTAAAGTATCTTCGTTATCAAAATACTATTTTTTTAGGGAAAAGCCGTGTAAACCGGAAAAAAAATCATATGCATTATATCAATCGGATATTTTCATAACACGTTATGAACTCGGATATTTCCATGAGCCGTTTATGCGCATCGCTAACCTTATGTTTTTCTCTCTTGGCGGGATTTTCATTCAAAATAATTCCAGTTTACGGGCGGTGGCGGTGGTTGTAAGGGCCAATGGCGGACCTTACCCGCTTTATCTCGCGTCCATGGGTTAAATTGTGGCAACTTTGACAGACAAATGTTTTTCCTCCGCAAGGGACCAAGAACCTTACACTTTTTAGAGCGATGACGTGGAGTCTTTAATGTCTAAACTTGAATTATTTATCAGGAAATCTTAGAAAAAATTCAGTTTCTTTTAGTAGTAAGAGTCTTTTCACGTTTTTTTATGGACCCAAAAAGTTACTAACGATATTATTTTTTCCGTGCGTTAAATCTCCCCCTCCAAGCCCAGAGCCGTAAAGTATCGGGCTATTAGGCAGGGAGCGAGCTCTTTAACATCCTCAGGTTTAACCAGTGGTCCCCCAAGGATGAGGCCCCTTTTATAATGCACATAGAATGTGTACAGGTGTTTTCTCATCTGCGCTGCAGAACCTACAACTAGAAGTTTCGAAGAGGTTCATTCTAGCAAGGTGTTTGTTCAATAATGATAACACAGTGCTCAATCAACCTTTAAAATACAGCAATGTTCTCAAAAATTAAGCGGAAAATCTGTTGTAATTGAATGCACTAATCTTCTTATGCATTTGGACTTATATAATTAATAATTAATGTACTAACAAGAGTGACACGTGAGGCAGAAACTTTATCGACCATATTTTTGCTAAAACAATTAACCCCACAGTATCTATCTGCCGTGCTTCGCACCCCTATTACTGATCATTGATAGCTAACCTAATGAGAGCCTAGAAATTGTTAGAAGCATTTCATATCGACTCCCTGTCCGTAGAACTTGACAATCTGTACTCTTCGACATTCCTAACTCAATGACTAATTATATAAAAAATAGCACCCTCCGAAGAATACAGAATTATACCTATAATGACAGTTATACTGACATCGACATATTACACTGTAAATTCCATATTTTTATCAGATCTCTTAAAGGCATTTTAAATTTATCTCTTGCTTAACTTTTAACTTTAACTTTTAATTTGAACTTTTAATTTCAACTCTTAATGTATACTTATTTATATGTACATCTACTACCTGCATCTAATTAATTATTGTTAGTCGTGAATTTTTACTAAGAAATATAAATGTTCATCGAAGCAGAGAGAGAAGGAGGAAAGTAGAGTTGGAGCTTTACAATGTCTTCTCCTTTATATGTACTTTTTATTCAATATATAATTTTATTTTTTTTATCTAATTTTTATTTCCCTTCTCCTCCTGCATTCATAATAAATTAATGTGAAATCTGTAATTGGTCTTACTTTTTTTAACTGTTCTTTTGTACCTTGTAGTTATTTAAAAATTATAATTTCCTTAATAAATAAATAAATTTCACCACTGGATTTGGTATTAAAACCACAGTTCACCACTCTACAATTTTTTAGTTCAACCCTCACTTGATATCGGCAGAGCTTTATTACGTCAAAAACAAAACTTTGCGAGTACACTTTTATCAGTTCCTTTACTTACATTTATTACACTCTGCTTCCTGGCCAATGAACTAAGCTCATTACGAGGAGCACATTTGGGCAAATCCTCTCTGCTTACCTTTTCGTGGAATAATGTGATATTAAAAGTATTATCAGAAATGTGTCTTCCACATTGAACTTAAAATAAAGTATGTGTTAACAAAAGTTTTATCCAGCGGAGATAGAGAACATTTTAGAGAAGGGCATATGGAATTCTAGGCATTTACAGGGCTTATACCCGGTCGTTGGCTGGTTTAAGTGGCCCAAGTTAAATGCCTAGACCTCCATATTCCTTTCTCTAAAATGTTCTCCATCTCTGTTGCAATTTGTTAATTTTAATGACTCTCTAGGGAGTTTTTTTGGACAAATTCAAAATATTGTAATAATTGTTTACGTTTTTTTCCAAATAAAGAGAATAAGAGGACAAATTACAATAAATTTGAGAATAATGTATTCTCCTTCATTATTTTACAAAAAAAAATAGTAAATAATTCATATCATCTTCACCGTAAACTGCGCAAATATCGCGAGCAGCTTTATGATTGAACACGGATAGAAGAAGGTGTTGAAAATTGATAGCTTTTGCACGCTTTCACGACGCAGTCATTTTCTTTTCTTTTGGTTTTGAATTAAATGTCAAGGTCACGTCAAAATCTGATTTGCGGTTTAAAAATGACTAAATTCACGTTAAACATGAGTTGAACGTCATAATTCTAGAATGCTCAGTCTCAAAACGCGGTCTGACTTTTCTTCATTAACACGTATTTCTGTATTTTCTCCATAGATTATGACAATAAAGTAGTGATTTTTAAACGATTTTGATTTGAGCACAACAAAGCCTCTTAGCCAATCACATGAGGAGTAAAACGAAAAACTAACCCATATTACAAATATATTTTTCAGGCAAATAACTCAACATTAATCAAAAGTATTGATTGATTTGTAAAAGATGAGAAACTAACCTACACCGCATATTGTAGCAAGAATTTCAGTACCTCTGTATCTCAAACCTTGACAAATAATACTCCCCAACACATTCTAGACCGCTTAATTTGTTCTTTCCGGCCCAGCGCCCTAACCACTGAACCCGAATTCCGTTTTGGAAAATTAAACCTTTATTTTGATTGGGGTTTCTCGGCCGAGGATTGAAAGAGTAGATTTACAAAGCAATTTATACACGTAACAAAAAATCAGCCCTAAACTACCCCTACTGACACTTTCAACCCCTGGCGGACGGACTCACCACTAGAAAAGCGGTTTATTGACAACGGATTGACGTGTGGAGAGACTGCCGAAGGGATGAAACTGGGCGTTGTGGAGGGTTGGGAGGAAATTGTGGAGGTAGACCGTTACCCTCTTAAACCTTTCAACTAAGTAAATTGAAATAACGCATGTAAAAACGTGAAAACCATTCGTTTCGCGAGTTTACCAAATGTGTTTCTATATTTTTTAGTCATAAAATGTAAATCGGGTTGGAATAATGATTCCATTTTGTAAATTAACACTAGGACAGAGGCACGCAAATGTCCGTGCTCCTAAACGTATTAACCCTTTTTTAAAGATGCAGCCGAAAACGACAATATGAGCCTCTCTTCTAAATTTTTATTTTATAATAATTTAGATGTAGTCAAGTCTATTGAGGACCTCCGAGTTAACATGGACTGTAAACTTACTTTTAATGAACATATTGATACTATGATTAACAAGTCACTAAAACTCTTGGGTTTTGTTAGCAGGACATCTAGTGACTTTACTAATATGTTCACGATTAACACACTATATTGCTCACTTGTTCGTCCTCTTTTAGAATATGCATCCGTGATCTGTTCTCCCTTATTAATTTATTTATTTATTTGACACTTTATATACATATACAATAAATATACATATAAGGGCGGGCATATTGCCTTAAGGCAATTTCTTCCTACCTACCCAAACCGTTCAGTTTGAGAAAATTATAAATACATGGACATATTGAATCTTACAATTTTATACAAAAATTAAAAGCAAAGATTAACAAAAATAAATATAAATATTAAAAAAAATAACACTATACTATGAAGAGAGGAGAGGGGATGGGAAGGAAAGAAGAAGGGTAAAGGAACAATTTAAATATTTAGATAGTGACATTTCAATCTTGACTTAAATGTAAATAAAGAAGGGGCGTCTCTAACATTAGAGGGTAGATTACTCCCTTCTATGTAGACTGGATAAATCATGTCAAATCGGTGCAACATCGTTTGCTAAGAAAAGTAGCATGGATGATTGGCCTCGAGAGGGGAGACTACACTTACGGAGAAATGGAGTCAATGTTAAAAATCTCTAGTCTACAAAAACGTAGAAATAACATTGACTCCATATTTATGTTTAATTTTCTGAATGGCTTAATTGATGTACCATCGTTACTGGAACAAGGGGCATTCAATGTTCCAATCCGCCGGTTGCGAAATAATAATGTGCTGTTCCTCGATCAACACAGCACAAACTATGGCTTGCATGCACCAATGTCCCGATTGTGTCGTATTGTAAACTCGAGACAAGATCTGGACTTTTAGATTTGTCCTTATAGATTTAAAAAATCACTAAGATAGACCGGATCTTGTCTTGAGGTAATAATTTTAACTTTTTTTGTCCTAGTTTTAATTTTATTTAGTTGTATTTTATTTTATTGGTACCTTTATTTATTATATGAAATTGTATTGACCATCGTTAGAATGGACTGCATAAATCCGTCAAATAAATAAATAAACTGGGTCACAAATATTTACAGTGATTTCTTTTCCATATAAACTATTTATTTGCTTTTGTAGTTTAATTATCTCATCATCATTACCTTTCCGCACCTAATGATGCATAGGGCACTGCATTGGTAAACCAATTGCATCGTATCTTGATCATTTTAGTTATATATGTTAAGATGAGTCTCACGCCTGAAGTGCCAGATTAGGGACTGTGAAATATTCTTGTGTAAAAACATATTTTTAAAATAAATATTCATGTCAACCATGTCGGGAATCAAACCCGAGACCTCTTGCATGGCAGGCAAACGCGCTAACCATTACACCGCGAAGCCGACGGGTATAAAAAAGCATAAAAAATATTTTACAATTTATAATTTTAAATTCCCGCGAAAACGGTTCATTGCATTGGGCTCGCCCCTAACACGTCACGATTCGGTTTAATTTTGAACTTTGCATGTAACTGTTTAAATTAAAATAGAATGTTGTCACGTATCTTGTCATCACAATTGTCAAGGCGAAGCGTTTTTGTGAAGATATATTTTTTATCAATTGTATATTTTAAAAATCTATATGAAAACATTTCTTCCTAATATCCATATTGATTTTTAAAATGCAATTCATTTTTATGAATCCTTTTCAAATGTTTTTATCAGTACTTATTCGTCGTATATGATATTTCCCCATTGTTTCAAAAGATTTTGTTACATGATTGTAAGATAGCTTTTTTGAGATTTTTTATTTTTGAGCGTGGTTATTGTTTATTATTAAATATAACTTTAATGAGCTTTAGTTTCTTGTCATCATTTATTCCAATTCTTTATGTACATCTAAATGATGATTTGTTTATAGATCTATTGATTTCCTGTAAAACTTTTTCAAACTTCAACACATCAGTATTTGTTCTCCCAGCATTTTATTTATTTATTTGATGAATTTATTGAATAAATAAATATACATTTTTAATACCACGGAATCTATATAAAACTAGTGAATTAGAAAATAAATACGGAGCGTCCTCTGGTTAGGATAGTCTCCATCTATCATGGCTCAGCCTGTTTTAAGAGGAGATTTTTTATGTTTTAAAGTAGTTCTATACCAATATAATATTTTTTTATGTACCACTTGTAAATATAATTATACCTCAAATTCATTCATAAGACGTACCTATAGAAATTAGAATGGACTCAGTATTGATGTGGACATTTTTAACTGCACGTTGCATTTATACAGAAAATTTCTTGATGGGGTCTATTATTTGGGATAGTTGCTGAATGTGCATCTTGAGTGGTTTATGCTATGTATATGTGCCGCATGTAATGTGTATGTTTGTGTATGTTTGTGTATGTTTTATATATGCGTTTATGTGTGTGCATGGATGGCTCGGAGTGTGCATTCGGTATTTTTATTTATTTTAATTTATTACCTCTATGTAAAACGCATATGTTTACAATTATTCTTTTCTCACAAATTCTTTTTTTTTTTTTTGTCACATTTAATGTTTATATTTTTTGCATAATTTATGAAATCTTAATTGGTTTTTTTATGTTAAAAAATTGTTGTTTTTAATACTTATTATGTATGACTATGTATTTTCTGAATAAAATAAAAATTTTAAAAACTTAAATAAATTAAAATAACAAAAATAAACTAAAACTACTTGTTTATAAATGCATACCGAATTAAATATAAGATTATTATTTTCATTATTAAGATTGTCCTCGCGGTTCCCCTCTAAATTATATACTATTATGTTTATAACTCTATTATATTTTTTTATGTTATTTATTTATTATTTATTTATGTATTATTGTAACAAACGGCCGTAGGCAATTTGTGAAAAAATCAAATTAAACACAAAGTTATATAATATAAATAAAACACACTTAATTGTTATGGTTAAACCAAGTAAAAGTAGTGTACAATAAAAAAGAAATAAAAGATTTCTAGTAAAACAGTGAAATATAGAAGAAAAATAGTAAAAAAGAGATTCTTTTTAGGTTTGTAAATCTTACATAGGCACACATTATTAGGCACACGAAATCAGCAAAAATAAAAATAAACAGACCTTTATAATATGAGTATATTATACAAACGGGCTGAATCTCTGGTTCTTTGGTTATCAATAGAGCCCAAAAGATAATAATAGTTCTTAAATCCATTATATTCCCCGAAGTACCCTATTAAAGACAAGAACCTAGCATTTACTATAAAATGTAAAAAAGTAAAACAAATAATTGTTACTTGTAGTCATGAAATAAATTATCATCATCGTGAAAGGTTGCAGGCTTAGGGATGTCCGTCTGCCGGAGCTCAGGGCTAGCGGAAATGTTGATTATGGCGGCCGGAAGTTGTTACGGCGAGAAAGCTTTTAGTTTGATTGTGTTTCCGGTGCGACCGATAGCCTGACGAGTACATTATGATTGGGTAATTAACTAGCCAATGGGGAGTAATAGCTATAGACAGCTTTGATAACAATTGCCTCTGAAGGGACTCGCGGGATTAGAGGAGGAATTTAATCCTGAAAATTGCAGTGGAGACTATTGGTGCAGATTGGTGATCGGATAAATTATAAACGAAACACTTCATGCAATTATGGAGTTTCATCACGGAATAATAAACGTTACA